>NW_028281112.1:332500-418637 GCF_059751285.1 Brachycentrus maculatus
TGTAAAATATTTAGTATATTTAAAAAAATAATTTAACAATGCCTTTTCTTCCAAATGCAAAAACACCACTTTCTGCCCTGTAGCGGGTAAATATTAAGTTAAAAATATGCCACTTTTGCTGGGATATAGTACATTTTCTGGGCATTCCGAAAACATGCGCAACTGAAAATGGACGATTTTTTATTTATGACGTTCTTAAAAGGAGTGAGCGATATATTTTCTTAGTCATTTTCTCATTATCCATACGCTCCACATGTCCATACCACCGTAAAGAACTCTCCCTAATCTTTTCAATTATTCCTTGTTCAGCCTTACATTCCTTTCTTATATCTTCGTTTTAAATTCTGTCATAAAATGTTTTTCCACACATACGTCCGAGGAAGCTCACTCCGCTTTCATCCTTCCTTTGCCAGTTCCATACATCAGTGTCGGTACCAGAACTCCGTTATGAACCCAATCACACTATTTATTCTCCATGAATGATGGTTCAATTCTGAATTTCGATATATAACTCACTAACCCTAGTTAACTGAACTATATTTGTAGATACATTGTAGCTAAACATTAGTCAGGCGGACTACACAATTAAAAACGTGGAAATTATCGAAAGTATTTATTAAAAATAGTAACTGGTTACATGGCACTTGAGGTTGGAATGTAAGAGACAACATTTTGCGTGTGTCCAAATTCTTGTCCACAAAATCTGGATTATCTCCAATTACAGGAGTCATTTTCATATTATTTTTTGACATCTCATCAAAGATGAAGAAGAATATAGAAGTCTAGGCATTTACAGGGCTGACGAACATCATAGGCTGGTTTAAATTATCACTTTACACACGTGTAACATTCACCAATTCTACCCATTATTGACAGCCACACTACTCAAATTCTTGGAAGTTCTGTATATATGAACCAATTTAGAAACCTTGTTCTTGAATCACTAGAACTTCACTAGAGACATCTATTGGTGAGATGTAAAGAAGCTTTTTACTAAGCAGAAACTCTTATATTAGTATGTGAGGTCCGAATCCTGGATTATAATCACACACATGAGAAACGCCAGAAAATACCATTTTCATTTTTATTATTTAAGCTTATAATTTGACCAGATAATTTATTTACAACATTTTGATTACTTAAACCAGCCGATGACGGTCGTCAGCCCCGTAAATGCCCAGACTTCCATATTCGTCATCATCTTTGATGAGATGTCAAAAATAATATAAAGTTACTATAATTTCATGTCCGCCTCCGTAGTGTAATGGTCAGCATGCTCGGCTACCGTTCTGGAGGTCCCGGGTTCGATTCCCAGGGGGTTTAATAAATATAAATGATTTTTTCACTCTTATATTTATTCAATATTACCCTGGACTGGTACCTGAAGTGGAGGGCTGATCACCTTTCCTTCATGTGAAATCGATCGAGATAACACTGCGTTTACATGAAGCAGTGCCCTTTGTGGTGCGGTAAGGGATTTATATATAAATATATATAATAATAATAATAATAAAACCCTTATCCGCACCTCAATGGTGCATAGGGCACTGTGTCATATAAACGCAGTGTTATCTTAATCGTTTACACATGAAGGAAAGGTGATCAGCCCTCCGCTTCAGGTACCAGTCCAGGATAATATTGGATAAATATCACAGTGAAAAAATCACTAATATTTATTTTACCCCCCTTGGGAATCGAACCCGGGACCTCCAGAACGGTAGCCGAGCGTGTTGACCATTACACTTCGGAGGCGGACAAAAATATATTATATATATAATATATATATATATATATATATATATATATATATATATATATATATATATATATATATATATATATATATATATATATATATATATATATATATATATATATATATATATATATATATATATATATATATATATATATATATATATATATATATATATATATATATATATATATATATATATATATATATATATATATATATATATATATATATATATATATATATATATATATATATATATATATATATATATATATATATATATATATATATATATATATATATATATATATATATATATATATATATATATATATATATATATATATATATATATATATATATATATATATATATATATATATATATATATATATATATATATATATATATATATATATATATATATATATATATATATATATATATATATATATATATATATATATATATATATATATATATATATATATATATATATATATATATATATATATATATATATATATATATATATAATTTCATGTAATTCATGAGTGAAAATTCCAGGCAAAAACACTCGCCACTCGCTAGAGGCATGAACAGGTCAGTTGGTATCATTTTTGAAGTGGGTCGTAATAAAACTCAAAGATTTTCGTGTACAAATAATAACTATAATATTAAAAAATAAATAAATACACATATGAAGCAATATAACCCTATATTACAAATAAATAAATAAATCAAATCGACAATTTGACGGGGATATGGATTTTGTATACAATTTTATAAAACATAGTTTTAGTGTCATAGTTCGTTGCTGTATAGTTTTACAAAGTCATAATTCGATACAAAAAATTCGATCTATAATATTCTGGATGCCCTGGGCGTCTGGAAGACCATAGTCTCTTGAAAATACTTGGCGGTGAAGAGCATAGTAAGTGTGTGTGAGAGTGAGTTAATGTGATTTGAACTGTGTATGACGAGTGTGTTATTGTGATCTGACCAATATCAACCCCCTACGTAAAGTACTCTATCTGTAAATCTGTTACTTTACGGGAGAAAGCCTAGAAGATTTTTTCAACGTATTTTTATTTACTAACCGGATCCACGCGGCTCGCATAACCGTATGTGTTTTAACAAAACATGCCCCATACGCGGCTGACATAACCGTTTGTGTTTTTACATTGCTCCAAGTTTCCAACCTCAGTTCAACTTAGAGGGATTTTTTCATGGTGTGGAACTTTGGATAAAATAATACGTAATAATGACATCTGTTGAAATATCTGACTAATAATTTGTAACATCACAAGGATAAATAAAAGAACAGATCCCTGATTTTTCTTGCGGTCGGTAATTAGTCCGCGCCAAAATCATGCCCTATATCTGTCTCACGACGCTACGCATCGCCAGTGGGTAAGAGTGACACACGATGCGTGCTTTGATTTATTTATGTTACGATCTAATTTGTTTATATTACGATATATTACAAGAATAATGTGACACGAGTGTATTATAGAGTAGCAAAAAGGCACAATGAATCCCAGTGAACGTTTTTGTTTAGGAAAATAAATGGTTTCTTAACTAAATACATGATAAAAGTAATCATTTAAAAAACGGCAAAACCGTCGCGCACGGGCGTCTCATAGGAACAAAGTTAACACGGTTAAAAGGTTGATTACCGGTTTTATCTGAAATTCTAAACTAGTATTATACATTCAAAAACACGATTAAACAATGTTTTAAATCGTTTAAAAACTTTATGCTTTGTCAAATTGAAGTAGTTGGCGTTTTAGGAGTTCAGTTCATTTCGAAAATTCCATGTAGATGGCGCCTTATACGCCTGAAAACTAGGCCTAATTTATTTGATATTGTTATTTTGTTTGTTTATATATGTGTATAACGGTCAGTTGATAACGTACACCAAATATCTCAATCATTATAACCCTTATCCACACCCAATGGTGCATAGGGCACTGCATCAAATTGACGCAATGTTATCTTGATCATTACTTACATGAAGGCAAGGCGATCACTCTTGCGCTTCCGGAACCAGTCCGGGGATATATTAAATAAATATTAGTGTAAGAATATCACTAATATTTATTTTCACCCCCCTGGGAATCGAACCCGGGACCTCCAGCACGGTAGCTAAACACGCTGACCATTACACCACGGAGGCGGACAATATCTCAAAAGTGACAAAAATGCAGTTAGAGCACTTTACGTAGGGCACGTCGATATGTGGGCAGTGAGTTATTATGGCTTGAACTATACATAATAATAATAATAAAACCCTTATCCGCACCCCAATGGTGCATAGGGCACTGCGTCATATAAACGCAGTGTTATCTTGATCATTTACACATGAAGGAAAGGTGATCAGCCCTCCGCTTCAGGTACCAGTCCAGGGTAATATTGAATAAATATGACAGTGAAAAATCACTTATATTTATTTTACCCCCCTTGGGAATCGAACCCGGGACCTCCAGAACGGTAGCCGAGCGTGCTGACCATTATACTACGGAGGCGGACAAAAAACTATACATGAACTATACATACGAGTGGGTTATTATGACCAACTCTAGTGAGGAGTTAGGTTCTTGTGATCAACTGCAGTGAGGAGTGATATATTGTGATTTGAACTGTATGTAAGGATTGAGTTATTGTGATCTGAACTTTATATGAGGAGTGAGTTATTGTGATTTGAATTGTATGTGGGGAGTGATCTTTTGTGATCTGAACAGTACTGTAAGTATTCAGTGAGTTATTGTGATTTTTAACCTGTCTGGGTGTGAGTTTCTCCGGACAAAACTGTATCTGAGGAGTGAATTTGTTTTTGTGTTTTTTTTTTTACTTTTAAATTTTTATATTATAGTCGATGCTATAAGCAACATGTTTTCTTGAATAAACAAAGATATTTACCCCAGTAAACATGATTTATATAAAAATTATCGAAATACCGATAAATCATGTTTTTAACATGTTTTGATATAAATCGTGTCATAAATCATATTTTGTATCGGCCGTACATGTACGTCCAAACTCCTTTGAGAAAAGTTTGGTATGGCCGTACATGTACGGCCATACTCCCGGACAGGTTAATGTATGTGGGGAGTGATTTTTTGTGATCTGGACAGTACTGTATCTGTGCAGTGAGTTATTGTGATCAACTGTAGCGAGGAGTAAGTTCTTGTGATTTAAACTGTATGTGGGGAGTGATTTATTGTGATCTGAACAGTATGTAAGAAGTGAGTTATTGTGATTTGAACTGTATATGAGGAGTGAGTTATTGTGAACTGCACTGTATGTATTCAATGAGTTATTGTGATCAACTTTAGTGAAGAGTGAGTTAGTGTGATCTGAACTGTATGTGAGTGATGAGTTATTGTGATCTGAACTGTATAATTAGTCTATGGTGTAAAGTCTCCATTTAAAGGGCTTGCGAAACGTCATCAGCAGATTCAAGTGATCCACTTACCAATAATGGAATCAATCCAAGATTAAACAATCGCTTTGCTATGTTCAAAACACACCATACATTGCAGTGATTGGAACGTTTCCCATATAACTTTATCCTGTAAAGTGATCACTTAAACAAGCCAATGAAAGGTCGTAAGCCTGGAAATGACCAGAATGTCATATTTTCATCTTGATAATTTAATCCAGTATCCAGCACACCAAAAATATTAATGATTTATATATATATATATATATATATATATATATATATATATATATATATATATATATATATATATATATATATATATATATATATATATATATATATATACATTTATATATAAATATTATAGAATAAAAAATTGTTACTAATAATATTTCGGTTAAAGCTATTACAATATTATAAATGATTTAAAACAAATATATATATATCCTTAACACTTACTACAATAAAAAAAATGAACACGAAAATATGCAATATAAATATATATATATATATATATATATATATATATATTATATATATATATATATATATATATATATATATATATATATATATATATATATATATATATATATATATATATATATATATATATATATATATAATGTAATTCTATTTAAAAATTGCATTATATTTTTGGTCATTAAATATTAAAAAAAGTATTCATGAACGTATAAAAATGCCAGTTGAATGACAGCAAGAAATGTTAGAAATTTAGGCGTTGAACAGGGCTGCGTCATGTCACCGGGATTCCCTAATCTACTGCCACTCTCGGACAACGAGTCGCCCATTTGCCCAAATTTTTCGATCAGTCGTTAAAACATTTAGTATTTTCTATCAGTTAACGGCGTTTGTTATCAAAAACTGTATATCATAGTTCATAGGGATAAACAGGGATGTGACATGTCACCAATATATTGAAATTATTTTTGTTTATGGTGCTTCTTCAGCCTTTGCTATTATTATCCCTTCCCTCTTATTGTACCTACTTATCCTCCTCCATTTCCTTTACCCCGTTGCAGTTAAAATCTTCCGTTTTGAGCTCCTATATATATATATATATATATATATATATATATATATATATATATATATATATATATATGTATATATATATATATATATATATATATATATATATATATATATATATATATATATATATATATATATATATATATATATATATATATATATATATATATATATATATATATATATATATATATATATATATATATATATATATATATATATATATATATATAACATCTATAGAAGTGGAATGTGTTTGTTGAAGATAACGTTGTTGAAGGAGCTCAAGATGAAGGGACATTACTGTTATATGGCAAAGGAAACAGGTAAGGAAAACTAGCAAACAGGGGCTAAGGCGCAGTAAGAGGGCTCTTTAGAAATGTAAAGATGTATATGTAGCGATGATATGAATGTATTTTTTTGCTTTTTATTGCAGGCGGCTAAGGCACTCGGAGTTGCATACCCGTGCCGCATTCCAGGAATCCATTGTGCACGTAGAAAGAGTCATTGGAACATTGTCCGTGAGACGCAGAAGCAGCATTGGAAATTCTGATGACATGATGCAACCCTGTTCAACGCTAGAGACTGCTGAATTCACACTTTTGACGCCATTATACATTTTTTAATATCATCAAATGACCTCAAACATGCGTCACCATCAAAAAGTTAATAATATTAATATCAATATATTTATTTTTATAATTTTTCATATGTATAAAATATGGCAGCGCGACCGACTGCGTTTTGACCGTTTTATATTTTAAATAACTATGATTATTTTAAAATTAGACTAATTTCTAGGTACACTTATAGCCTAAAGATCATCCGATTGCTTCCAGAAAATACCGAAGAGTCCAGAATTTCGACTTGAAGTGTCATTTGGAGATCTATCGTGGAGTTGTGATGCTAGAGATCCAACTGATCCATCATGTCACATGGGTTGACAAGGCAATAAGATCAGTTCGAAGCCACCTTCTCTGGTGACGAGTCGGAGTCCACTGTTGTCTTTGGATCACGGAGTCAAGGTCAGTCTGGTAACGCATTGAAGTACAGTCGTCACAAGTCGCTGAAGGGTTTCAGGCATTCCGGATATAGTACGGAAGCTCCAGGATTTTCACCAGAGACTTGCCCATTTGCGAAGCGAATTTTAAGGAGCTTGTAGCAAAAACTCTTACGAATCTTTTCATCAATGACAATCTGAATCAAGTTTGGAAATGATTATTTAGTTTCTAAGAGTGCCCCAGAGATGGCAATGATGGGTTTTAGAGGCTAGTTACTCATTGTCCGCTTCCATAGTGTATTATTAATATTTATTCAATATTGCCCTGGAATGGTGTTTGAAGCGGAGGGCCTGATCCTCCTTGCCTTCATGTAATAAAGAATCTAGATTATACCACGTCAATGAGATGCAGTGCCCTATGCACCATTGGATGCAGATAAGGGTCGGAAGAAGAGAAGTGTCGGGTTGTGGTCCCGCGGTTAGTGTCGCGGACTCTTAAGTCAGAGTTTTTCGGTTCAAACCCACTCTACCAAAATTTGATACCTATTTCTAATATTGAGCCGCTTAGGCCCACAGAAATAGTATGAAATTGAAATATTTGTGTAAATAATAAATACACAAGTATTTGTCTATTTAAAAAAAAAAATAAATAAAAAGACGTTTCGTTAATCAGCTAATTTGTAGTGAATTTACCAGGCAGGAATCAGGCAATTAAGGGTGTATTATAGGCCCAAATCAGCACTAGGGAATACTAGGTAATCTGGGCCGAATCGGGTAGATCCGGCAATCTGGCTTCAGCGCTTTTCTGAACCCACTCAAAGATAAGAAAGAAAATTCTTTGTGTAAAAGACAGTACAATGAACGATGGAGATTACCCATTTATATAATACACATATGTAATGACTCCCAAATTAACTACATGCATCTCTCTTTCTCTCTCTCTGACACAAGAGATAGAGCCACTTGTCGAGATGCAGATATGTCTGATCTTGCCCAAAAAAACACCCAAGCTAAAATATCCAAATAGTATTCATGTGTATTTGTCAGCAATCGGACGAGAGTTACAAAGTACTTATCTAGGTTTTCTTTACAAAATACGTCAGAAGCTTCGACGACAATGCAAACACGGTTAAAATGACGAATGTACAATGTCCGTTTCACGCTAAAATTATGGCAAGCGAAAATCAACTTAAAAAGAGGTTTTAAAATATTTTATAGCCGTTAAATTAGGTACAGTTTTCATTAAAGCTAGGTTATAAATTATACTATAAATTAATATGCTCGTTATATTTCGGGGGTTTAAAAACGACATCGCAGGTTCATATTACACATTCATTTGTACCCAAATACTTTAATATATTAACCTTCCCCTCCCGGCGATATGTATTTATTACAACTCTACTTTTTAAATCACATTTTCATATGGTGTACAAAATACACATCACCGGAGCACACAGAAGTTTTTAGCACCGTAAGGGCTAGCTAGATCATTGGGTAATTTTTTGTTCTGTGGGTGCCGGGAAAATTTTGTCTTCCGGGTTTTTACGGATTATCTCATTAATATATTAAAGTATTTGACATAAGTTAGATTAGCTCCGGAAACCGGATTCGTTGGAACGGTTGAAGGTTCGATTTTCTGCTAACAGCGTCAGACACTCCCATTTATGAATGAAGGATACTATGCGTCCATAAAACTACCCATAAAAAATTGTTTTAATACAATTATTCAATTATAATAATGGTAAAGGATGATTGATGGACAGTTAGGGTTCTGAGTGTAAATAGTTTCTTGAAGGTGTAAAGAGAAGATGCACTCTTGGTGTGGAGATGCTGGCTGGTCCAGTGCAGGAATGGCTGAAGGATGATGCGTTATGTGGAGGAATGGAAGGTGTTCTCTCTCGAGAAGGATACAGAAAGGTATATGAAGTTTAAGAATGATATGATGGACAGTTAGGGTTCTGAGGATAGATTGAAAGTGCAAAAAATGAGTGTAATTCCAGTGCAGTGACTGCAGATTGATGTGGTCTGTAAAAGAATCAGAAGAGTTTGATAATACCCAATGACGCTGTGACTTTACTGTTCCAGAAGCGAATCGGTTATATGGCTCTACTGTCGGGGCGGCTCTGTGATGCAGAGAATTAAGTTCGATAATAAAATACGCTAGTTCATTCATAAATGGAAGAATACGGAAGAATCACTGCTTCCCAATTGGTCGGTTTCCATCACCAGTCTATATAGCTAAGCGTAGCTAGCGAGGGCAAAAAGCGTACAAAAAATCAGCAGGAATCTAAAATTCGATATCGCGGTTCGACTCTGCGAGCCGTTTGAGGCTATTCTGTCTTCGTTCAAGTGTTTGGTCGTGGCGCCGGCGTTGGCGATCGTAGGGGCCGTTCCTTTGACTGGGTTGACCCTGTCTTTCCGGGGTACGATCCTCTGGAAGATGGAGTGTCCGGTGTGGACTGGGATTATCCGGACCATAGAGTCTTCCGCTAGCTCTTCCTCATTGTCTGACCAGATTTCATCTAGATTGCGTTGTGCAGTGCCGGATTCTGTTACGATGTCAGAATTTAAATTTCGATTCAAGTGAAAGTCAACGCGATTCCGTCTGGCGTCAGTATCTTCACTCCTGCTAACTGGGACCTTCGTATCTTCAACCATCTTGGTCTGATCTTCGCGTGAGCTCTTATCCGGACTTCGATTGAAGATGGGAATGACTTCTTCAGACTTCCTTTCACTTTCCTCTTTGGAGAACGGCTTTCTATTCTCGGAAGCCCGATCGCTGACGTGTTTCACGTCCTTGAGCAGCTGGATCACATCTCTAGAGTCAGGCCCCAGGATGTCCAGCATGTTGAGGTAGACTGACTTGTCGTGGTGCTTGCGGTAGTCGACCGAGTTAGGGTTGCGCACGCCGCCCGGGAAGTCCGGCTTGCGATCGCGCCTATCGTCGGTCGCGTTCTTCTGCAGGCCTTTCAGGAAGTCCTCGTCGAAGGTGCGGATAATATTCTTGTCCCGGGATTCCGGATGTTCACTTTCAAACTCTGGTGTCGCCTTTTCTGTGGCATCGTTGTGTCTGTCTACCTTCGTTCCGGGTTGGATCTGTGGTTTGCGCGTCGTGATATCCTCCTCATCATAGTAGTCATCGTCATAAGGCACCTCTCCCAGGTTGTCAGGCTGGGATTTAGGTTCGTTGTTTCGGTGAGCTGTCCAGACATTGGTGCCGACTGGCTTCAATACAGTCCGGGCATCCGAGGTCCCTGGTACAGGCCGGAGCACAGTAGTCCCGAGCGTAGCTTCTCCATCCAACACTTTGGTTGGGACCATCTTCGGATTGGGATAGCTTCTATCATCGGACTGATCAGCACTTGCGGGGCGGTCTCCGCCTTTAGGCTTGGCCTTTACGAGGATGCCAATCTTCCCGTCGGAGGTCATGACTGCTGAGACCTTGTGCTTCTCCGACTCTTGAAGAAACTTGCCGGCGTTGCGGATGGGCTCGATCCAGTTGGCTTCCGGAACCTTAGCGTCTTTCTTTGCCTCTTTTTCGTTTACTTGGTACAGTATCTTGACCCGCCCGCTTGGAGTATCAAAAGTCTTAAAAGCTTTATCCGGGCTGTCTCTTTCCGAGTCTCCTCCGACCCTGTTCCTCCTTTTGACGTCTTCGTCAGGATTTTTCACATCGAGAGCGTCGTAATAATCGTCCGCCGCATCTTGCCGGCTTGACAGAGCCTCGGCTACGATGCCTTGGTCGTTCAACTCCTGATCTTCGTCATGAAGTCTCTTATCGACTGACTTTAAGTCAGATATCATTTCGTAGATCTCCTTGAACTCTTCGCTAGATCTACGATCTCCGGTGATGAGTTCATTCTTGTCTTTTTCCATCGTAACAAGAGCTCGAAGGTAGTCCTTGAATTTCGCTTTCAACGAAGATGCTTTGTGTACTTCAAACACGAGACTCTCAAAGCCACTCCTGGTGAAATTTAACCGGGCTTTATCATTCCTAAAATTAGATTCAACGTCGTTTTTAACCAAGATGAAGATTTGATCCATCACATCGAATTCCAGAGCGTAAAACAGGTCACTGGATTCATCCGGATTCTCCGTAGAACTTTCCAAATCGACAATAGATACGTCTGTAGTACTTATTTCGTTAGTTGTAGATTCTGCTTCAGCTAAAATATCTTCAGCTTTTTGTAAGTCGTTTTTTAAACGTTCGTAACTATTGGGTGTGGATTCCGCAACTTTGTCAATCATAGCGTCATCGCTTAAAAGATCTCTGACAAATTCAGCGTTTTGTTCGTCGTTTACTAAAAAATCGTCAAGCGGCGGCGATTCTGTCAAAGTTTTAGCGGTATCGTTTGCTCGGATCGGGAAGTCTTTGATCTCAAATTCGAATTTGAAATGCGATATGTCGTCATTTTCAATTGCCTTCATGTCTTTATTGATTTGGTCGTTGTCCGCGACGATTTCCGGGACAATTATGAGCGATTCCGCCTCGTCGGGCGCGGCGTAATCTTCGTCGAAGCGTGAGGTGTTGCCGAAGCCGAAATCGCTGATGCTGACGCTGCCGTCAGCTCCCAGATCCTCTTGGTCGATCTCGACTTGTCTTTGGCGGGTTTCGCTAGCTTTATGATGAGGTGAGGTGGCCGCGTCGTCGATATGACGCAAAGGCAGGCCATCTCCGCGACCGGTGTGAGCCGTTGCACGGAGTGCATCGTCTATATGACTTAAAAAACTAGAACTAATACTATGGCTAAGTTGTTGGGGATCAAAATGGCCCTCGGAGATGATTGTCTCCATTTTAGTTGTTCTGGTCCGAGTCGCCTCGGCCCGAGCCGGCTGGCTTCTAGTCGGCTGGCTCCGAGCCGGCTGGCCTCGAGCCGGCTGGCCCCGAGGCGGCTCGCCTCGGGCGGGCGGGCCTGATCCCTTAAGGCTAGGGCTTATCCTACTCGTAGAACGGTCAGCGTCGGTCGCGCCGGGCAGTCAGTTGATGGCGGGGCGCGCGCAGCGCCGGCCGCACGCGCACTTGCGCACCACCTCCACCTCCTTGGTGCGCCTCGATCCGTCCGCGCAGAACAGCCGCACCTGCAAGTGACAACGCGGAACTTATAGAGATACACCGACACAGATAATAAATATTAATAATAATAATAACCCGGGACCTCCAGAACGGTACCGTAATGGAGGTCCCGGGATCGAATCCTAGGAGAGGAACAAATAAATATAAGTGATTTTTTCACTCTAATATTTTTTCAATATTACCCTGGACTGGTACCTGAAGCGGAGGGCTGATCACCTTTCCTTCTTGTGTTAACGATTAAGATAATACTGCGTTTATATGATGCAGTGCCCTATGCACCATTGGGGTGCGAATAAGGGTTTGAAGATGTATGTAATATGTTTTAAAAATATAAATAAATAAAGTGTCTTAAGCTAGATTCAAGCACTATGTTTCGAAATTAATGGCAAATAAGATGGTTTGTGATTGGAATTGATTTGGGAGCGTGCGTTTCTTCCTTACCTTCCTGCGCTTGGTGTTCCTGGGCGAGCAACAGCCGCGCGGGCAGGCGCCCCGGCAGCGCGCCGTGCGCAGCGGGCGGCGCGAGCGGCACGCGCCCTCCACCGTGTGCTCGCGCTGCGCCTCCTTGCGGCAGGAGCCCCCTGCGCCCCCCGGACTCTCAGCCCCCCCTGACAGGCCCACTGCGAGAAACAGGGACGAATTAGGGTGCTTTTAGAGGTATACAAATTCAAATACCCCGCAATAAATTGATGGTGGCATGTTGCGCCATTTTGTTGAAACTGCAGCTCTGTCACATCAGTGCCGTTCAACTGAGGTACGAAGGAATCATGGTTCTGTAGCGCTATCCATTGACCGTAACATTCTGGTTGGAATCTTCTTTAAAATATGGGCCAATGATTCCACCTGCCCATAAAGCACACCAAACAGTGACTTTTAATTGATGTAAAGACGTCTCGACTGTCGTCAAGTTAAGGCGATTCAGTTTACTTGGCCATGTATTCCGCATGCCTCCCGAGAGCCGCCATCAAGCTTGCCTCTTTTACAAGGCATCAGGTTCTTTTACAAGGCAAAATTCATCGGCAGTTCTCGTCAGAACTTCGGGGCGCAGATCTGACTTGGGAGGATGCAAGGGAGCTGGCAGCCGACAGAAAAGCCTGGAGACAGTTTGTGGACTCCATACGCTCCACCTAGGGAGCGGGATATGGTTTAATTAATTAATTAAGGGCGTCTCGACAAATGCTTTTGGGTTTTCTCCACTCCAAATTTGGCAATTCCGCTTATCGACAATAGCCATTTAACCAAAAAATACAAGTTTGTAAAACCAGCAGCAAATTTTCTAGAAGTGCTCCGGTGTAGGCAGTGAAAGGGAGCGGTAGCTAGTTAGTTCAGTTGGTCGGCTAGATCCAGTGGTAAGTGCTACTCACCGTGAGTTAGACCCGTGCCAGAGTCCACGCTGACCTGCTGGCGCATCTTAGGACCCGCCGCCTTCGAGCCCCCGAGAATGGTGGACCCGCCTGGAAAAGAAATAAACCCCATTGATTTCTCAAGCAATGCAGCAATGTCAAATGTATATATATGTAGAAGTTCCTAGAATTTGTGGCATGGATGTGAGTGTGGATGTCAATCCTGGGTAGAATTGGTAATGTTACACATGTGGTAAGTCATGGGTCGGTAACCTTTTGTTGTAAAAGGGCCAAATATTTTTCATGGGGATCAGTGCGGGCCGCACTTGCAGTAGGTATACATACAATATTTATGTACAAATATTTTAGTTTTAAAAATAAAACGCTAAGTGTATATTTTAACGACATTTATTGTATCTCATAAAATCAATGAGATTCCCTTCGCTCCCTTTCTCGCTTCCTTTCACTCGATTGTGTATAATATCGTCCGTCATGTGCGTTGCGGCGAGAATCTCGCGAGCCGCACCAAGATGTCTCGCGGGCCGCATGCGGCCGCAGGTTGCCGACACATGTGTTAAGTGATCACTTAACCAAGCCTACGATGGTCGTCAGCCCTGTACATGCCCAGACTTCCATATTCTTCTTCATCTTTGTTCAGATGTCAAAGAATGTATAAGTATTTGGACACACTCAAAATGTTGTAAATAAATGTAATTAACAGACAAAATTTGTTGTAAATAAATTATCTGGTCAAATTATAAGCTTTAATAAAAATGAAAATGGTATTTTCTGGCGTTTCTCATGTGTGTGACTATAATCCAGGATTCGGACCTCACAAACTAATATAAGAGTTTCTGCTTAGTAAAAAGCGTCATTAAATGTATAAAATAACCCCAAAGCGGAGATAATCCAGATTTGTGAACAAGTATTTGGACACTCTCAAAATGTTGTACATTAAAGTGTCCCATTTGGGTCAAATGACAATGGGCAGGACATATTGCAAGACAAGATGGACCCCGAGAATTGTACGATGGAGACCTTGGGAGAACAAAAGAGGTGTCGGAAGACCCCAAAAGAGATGGTCCGACGACATAGTCGCTGTGGGGGGTGGAAACTGGCTGCAAGCAGCAACCGACCAGAGGAAATGGAAAGAATGGGAAGAGGCCTATATCCAGCAGTGGAGGTCAGAGTGCTTATGAAGAAGAAGAAGACATCTATTTGATACTGTATGGCTGTTAGACATGGTCTTCTTTTTCTTCTCCTGCTTGGTACACCAATCTACCTACAGGCCTACAGGCCTGTAGGTAGGTTGGTAACCTTGGCCTACAGGCCTTGTGGCCTGTTTTTAAGAGGGATTAGCCAGCAGTGCAGGACAGAGGGCATGAGTCCTCATTCTACTTCATGAGAAGTAGAATTAGAAAATTTGGGACATGCGTTCCATAGTAGAAAGTTGGCAGACAGCCGCAACAGACAGGTTTACCAGTCACAACAGAGAACAGGTTTACAGTCGCAACAGAGAACGGGTTTGGGCGTACCGATTGAGGCGAGCATCTCGCAGTGAAGTCCTCGTGTTCCTGGCTTGCAGCGGCAGGAGTAGTCGCTCTTGGAGTCACTCTCCTGGACGCACTTCCCTCCGCGCTTGCAAGGGTTTGGGATGCACGCCTCCTGGAACATCAAAACAAAGCAATATTAATATCAACATAATAAATAATATTATCAATATTTAAAAAATAGTAAAAATAATAATTTTTGTTTTCTGGTAGTCAAGTATTTATTGTATTTTAAATTAACACTATTATTCCAATATCTGTACCCGACGGATTCTCCGGTTCTTTGGACACGTTGCGCGTGGCAACGAAGATAGCCTGGAACGACTAGTTGTGATCGGTAGCCTGGAGGGAAAGAGAGGGAGAGAAAGATCCCCCACACGATGGACCGATGGAGTTAAGGCAGCAGCAGGCACCTCGGTGGTTGGTGCGCTACGTGCAGCGCAGTCAAGGGATAACTGGAGAAGAGTCATTGCTTCTGCAAGGGTCACAACCCTCAGCAATGAAGAATAAGACGGAGAAGAAGAGAATTCTAGATCTACCTATAATACCTATACCCGTATACCTTTTACTATGACTAAATTATATTGTATACCCACACACAGGCCATGCTTTTGTGGGATATTTTTTTGTATTTATATTTATGTTTGTCCTGTCCGCCTCAATAGTGTAATGGTCAGCACGCTCGGCTACCATTCTGGAGGTCCCGGGTTCGATTCCCAGGGGGGGTCAAATAAATATAAGTGATTTTTTTTCACTCTAATATTTATTCAATATCACCCTGGACTGGTACCTGAAGTGGAGGGCTGATCACCTTTCCTAGATGTGTTGACGATCAAGATAACACTGCGTTTATATGCAGTGCCCTATGCACCACTGGGGTGCGGATAAGGGTTTGAAGAATATTTATATTTTATTCATGTTTTTTGTATTTGAATTTATGTCATGTAATGCAAAAGAGTTTAAAATAAAGAAAAAAAAAATCACATTGTTGTCGGGCGGTTTTGTTCATCGACCCCGCCCCTAATTAAACGTCTGCTGACCGACCCTGACCATGAGAAAATGTGATTTAAAAACAGGAAAAATGTGAATATTCTTAAATGTTGCTTTTACTGACCATAGTTGAAGTTAAAATGTAACAGTTTTGAAATTTTAGCTCCGGTAAGTATATGAAAACAAGAAAAAAATACACCGCAAGTAGCCGCAATAGCTGGCGTAGCGACACGACCGCTGCACACATCCGGCGCGCTACTAAACACGCTACAAAATGCGCGTATACGCAAAGCGCGGCACACACCCATACACGGAGGAACGTTTGTGTATTGGTGATTTTATCTCAAATTATTTATTTTCATCAATTATTTATTTCCGTCGCTGCAAATGAAAAACTTCATATTATAATACTTTCATAAAGATAAAGACATAGAAAGGAGAGGGAATGCTGGGAACAGAGTGAATGGTGCACTAAAATCAGTTTTAGCAAATAAAAATCTATCAGCGGAAGCTTTAGCTTCCGCTGATAGATTTTTTGTGTACTGCCAGTTTACTGGCAGTACACAATGGAGTTCTGGTTCCGACCCTTATGTATGGAAGTGAAGCATGGAGTTGGCAAAAGAAGGATGAAAGCAGACTGAATGCAGTCGAAATGCGATCCCTCAGACGAATGTGTGACAAAACGATGTTTGATAGATGTCCGAAGGATGAAATAAGGAAAGAATGTAAGGCTGAGATAAGCATTATCGATAAAATTGAGAAAGGTGTGTTGAGATGGTTTGGACATGTGGAGCGTACGAGTGAAGAAAGAACGGTTAAACAAATTTATGGGGCGAATGTAGTTGGAAAAAGAAGCAGAGGACGACCGAGGAAAACTTGGCACAATCAGGTATGTCAAATACTTGAAAGCGGCCGGGTCAGGAGTCGTAATAATCGTCGGGTATGTATGAGGAGATGCATGAATGTAGAAGAAGCAAAGAATGTTTGCAAGGACAGAGTGGTGTGGCGTTCGATTCTCTCTGCCTACCCCTGCGGGGAAGCGGCGTGATGGTTAGTTAGTTAGTTATAATACTTTTATGTAATACCTAGTTATATTACGGAGGAATACAAAAATTGTGAGCCCGTATCTATTACATTTTATATTGATATTTTCCTTTTTAATGTCAAGTTGTAGTTAATACATATCACCAGGAGAGGTTTGATTTTATTTATTTATTTATTTAAATTCATGTAAAAAAAAGAAATATGTACATTGGCGGGCTTATTGCTAAAAAGCAATATCTTCCGACCAACCAAAAACAGACTAGTGATATTAATACATATCACCGGGAGGGGAAGGTTAATACGCTATTAATATACAAAATTTTGTCCGCCTCCGTAGTGTAATGGTCAGCACGCTCGGCTACCGTTCTGGAAGTCCCGGGTTCGATTCCCAAGGGGGGTAAAATAAATATATGTGATTTTTTTCACTGTCATATTTATTCAATATTACCCTGGACTGGTACCTGAAGCGGAGGGCTGATCACCTTTCCTTCATGTGTAAACGATCAAGATAACACTGCGTTTATATGACGCAGTGCCCTATGCACCATTGGGGTGCGGATAAGGGTTTTATTATTATTATTAATATAAAAAAATATGGAAATGGCTCTGTTAGTTGGCTCACCTGGGTGTCCCGGATGTCTCCCAACATGTGGGCAGTTGGTTCCAGCTCCGCCTCCTCAGAAAGGGCGCATCCCGGAGTGATCCGGACCTGCCGGGCAGCGTTGGTGAAGTCCACAGGCTTATGGTTGATCCACACTTCTTTGAAGCACCCTGGAATCCCAAACACCATTGTTAGACACCATCACAGAAACACATCATTTAGATAAGTAGTTCTGAACCTTTTTGAAGTTATATATGATCATACAACCAATACGTCTCCTACAGTCTATTTGCGTCAGAGTCCTTCAATACTTTCTCGGGTGTCCCGCAAGGTTCTAACCTGGGTCCATTATTGTTTTCTATTTTCATTAATAATATTAAGAATGTAATTTTAAACTCACGGTTTTTGTTATTTGCGGATGACCTAAAGCTTTTCTAAAAGGTGACAACTTTTGACGATTTTCGTCTTCTCCAAGCAGATATATCAAATATATGTGAATGGGGAAGACGAAACAAACTAATGTTTAATGTTTTTTAAGTGTTCGGTCACTAGGGCCCAAAAAACTTTATTTTATCGCTACAAAATGAACGACCAAAATCTGATGCGAGCGTCGAATGTTAGGGATCTGGGCGTTAGATTTGTGAGCACCCTGACATTTCACCATCACATAGAGGCAGTCAGTGGTAATGCATTGAAAATGCTAGGATTTGTTCTGCGTACTGCCAGGGTTTTCCAAAATACCCGCGTGCTGAGAACTCTTTATAACTCCTCGGTGCGAAGTAGACTCGAGAGTGGCTCCATGATCTGGGGGCCACACGAACTTAAGTACTCTCTTATGGTAGAGAAAGTCCAAAAGAAGTTTTTGAGGTATCTCTACATGAGAGAGTACGGCTATTATCCTCGGCTCTACCCGACCCAGTTTCTCCAGGGTATGCTTGGCTACAACAGTTTAGAGACTAGAAGGAATGTGTATTTAATTACGCATTTTTATCGATTGTTGCGCGGTATGATGGATAATCCTGAAATTATCCGGAGCATTGGTCTGTATGTTCCCGATAGTTACCTAAGATAACGTCGGCATAGATTGTTTCATATTCCTATACACAGGACCAACCTGCCGGTGGTTATGCCTGTAGGAAGAGCTACCGCTATGTTGAACAATATCACATTGGATATTGATCTGTTCCATGTGTCCGAAGGAGTTTTCCGAAGCGGGATTCTTCTACACCTTTAAGTCTTCTTGCTTACTTTTACTTTTAATATGAATATTGTTTGTTATATTTTTTTATTGAATAAATTGAATTGAATTGAATTGAATCATAAGTTAAATTTTTGAAAAGTTTCGTAGTTGACTGCATTGTATGTGAGTATGTACCTGCAGCAAAACATGTTTTATTACTTTTCGGTAAGTGCATTTTGATGTTTTAGTTCGTCACATTCAGTTATGATACATGCACACATCATACGTCATATATCAAAAATCGACAATTTTCAGTTGTGCATGTTCTCAGAATGCCCAGAAAATGTACTTTATCCCAGAAAAAGCGGCATATTTTTAACTTAATATTTACCCGCTACAGGACAGAAAGTGTTGTTTTTGCATTTTGAAGAAAAGGTATTGTTTAATAATTTTGTTAAATGTACTAAATATTTTTCAAACGGAGAAAAAACCTTCAGGTTTTACCTAAAAAGATCTGTTGCACAGTGAAAAGTTCAATAAGTGGCTTGATATTTATTTTTAATACATTTCATTATACTCCTGTTCCATTATACGGAGTCCTGGTTCCAACTCTAATGTATGGAAGTGAAACATGGAGTTGGCAAAAGAAGGATGAAAGTAGACTGAATGTAGTTGAAATGCGATCTCTCAGAAGAATGTGCGACAAAACGATGTATGATAGATGTGCGAATAGTGAAATAAGGAAGGAATGCAAAGCTGAGACAAGCACTATCGATAAGATTAAAAAAGGCGTGTTGAGATGGTTTGGACATGTAGAACGAATGAGTGAGGAAAGAACGGTAAAACAAATTTATGAGGCGAATGTAAGTGGAAAAAAGAGCAGAGGAAGACCGAGAAAAACATGGCACGATCAGGTATGCCAAATACTTGAAAGTGGTCAGGTTAGGAGTCGTAACAATCGGCGGGTATGTATGAGGAGATGCATGAAAGTGGAAAAGGCGAAGAATGTTTGCAAAGACAGAGTGGTGTGGCGTTCTATTCTCTCTGCCTACCCCTGCGGAGAAGCGGCGTGATGGTTAGTTAGTTAGTTAGTCATTATACTCTTAAACTTCAAAAACGATATACTGAAAAATCAAGTTTTTTGATATGTGACGTTGTTGAAAGGAGTGAGTGATATTTGAAAAGCTTTCCATGTGCAAATAAAACACATTTTCTGTTTCGAATTTATCATTTTCTGTGTTATCCAACGTTTTCGCTTATCCAACCTTGCCGCGGCCGGTTTTAGTAGGATTAATTAAAACTATACTGTATGATCAATCCTGGATTATATTCACATACCTGAGAAACGCTAGAAAATATCCTTTCCATTTTTTATTTTATCTATGCTTTAGGGTGTTTTATCCAATTTTATCCGCCTTCGTAGTGTAATGGTCAGCACACTCGGCTACCGTTCTGGAGGTCCCGGGTTCGACTCCCAAGGGGGGTAAAATAAATATAAGTGATTTTTTCAATATTACCCTGGACTTGTACCTGAAGCGGAGGGCTGATCACCTTTCCTTCATGTGTAAACGATCAAGATAACGCTGCGTTTATATGACGCAGTGCCCTATGCACCATTGGGTGCGGATAAGGGTTTTATTTTTAATTTTATATGCTTTAGGGCAATATAGCAGACACTGTCCTACACCTACCCTTGAAGCTAGTCAGGTTCCTGAGATGCCACTTGGTGTAGGCCTCCCTGCCCGGCCCCTCGGGCAGCCCGCCCAGGTACAGGGAGCTGGACAGCCGCAGGAACTCCTTGGGACCCTCGTTGACTATGGAGCGGGCCAGACCTCCGTCCACCCGCAGGGTGAAGTTCTTCTTGATGGCCAGCAGCTCGGCCTTGTGGTACGCGCCGTCGGAGACCATCTCGAAACTGCGACAAAAATATATGTTGACCACTTAATGCTCGGGGTTTTTACAACATTTTGAGAAAAAAATAGTTTCTGCTCAATAAAAAGCTTCGTTTCATCTCACCAATAGATGTCTCTAGTGAAGTTCTAGTGATTCAATAATGATGTTTCAAAAATGGTTCGTATATATGGAACTTAAAAGAATTTGAGTAGTGTGGTTGTCAATAATGGGTGGAATTGGTGAATGTTACACGTGTGTAAAGTGATCACTTAAACCAGCCTATGATTGTCGTCAGCCCCGTAAATGCCTAGACTTCCATATTCTTCTTCATCTTTGATGAGATGTCAAAAAATAACTTGGGGTTTTTTTTTTAAATCATGTTAACCAATTAAATATAAAAAATCCATACGATTATTGTAGAACGTATTGTAGAACGAATGAGTGAGGAAAGAACGGTAAAACAAATTTATCAGGCGAATGTAATTGGAAAAAGGAGCAGAGGAAGACCAAGGAAAACTTGGCACGATCAGGTATGCCAAATACTTGAAAGTGGTCAGGTTAGGAGTCGTAACAATCGGCGGGTATATATGAGGATATGCATGAACATGGAAGAGGCGAAGAATGTTTGCAAAGACAGAGTGGTGTGGCGTTCGATTCTCTCTGCCTACCCCTGCGGACAAGCGGCGTGATGGTTAGTTAGTTAGTTAGACTCGGCGTGTCATAACCTCACTTTGTAATGTACTGTCAGTTTGTTGATCATGTACATAGAATCATTTGCTACAAACGTCAGACGAAAACACTGTTAAATGCATTTAAATGTATTAACATACCCTCATGTTTTGAATCACAATAAATTAACGAAAATAAATATTTTCACTGTATAACTAATGAAGGTCTGCGCACGTCTCTATCTTTCATTTAGGGTCATTTGAATGATATACAGTGAAACCTCTATCTTTCGCTTTTAATTTATTGTCCGCCTCCGTAGTGTAATGGTCAGCACGCTCGGCTACCATTCTGGAAGTCCCGGGTTCGATTCCCAGGGGGGGTCAAATAAATATAAGTGATTTTTTCACTTTAATATTTATTCAATATTACCCTGGACTGGTACCTGAAGCGGAGGGCTGATCACCTTTCCTTCATGTGTAAACGATCAAGATAACATTGCGTTTATATGAAGCAGTGCCCTATGCACCATTGGGGTACGGATAAGGGTTTTTATTATTATTTATTTATTATTAAAATAAACTATGAATGCGGGAAAACAATGAATGCGGGATTAAGAGGTCAATACGCAAGTAGATACGACCGAGTAAAGATACCGTCCTCCCAATCTGCATAACCATTCGTAGGCTAAAATTCTAAGAAGAATGCAAATGAATTTATTTAAAAAAAAACAAACCAGAATAGAATTTTTAAAAATACGCAAGTTTATTGATCTAAATTTGTTTTTTTAACTGTTTTATTTTCGTAAGTCAATAGTATATTTTCGGCTTTGCAAATAGTATTTTTTTCAGCACTGGTTATTGAATGTGCGCTGTAGAAAGTTTTCTTTCAAAGAGTGTGCACGCTTCTGGAAATGCAGGTACAGGCAGCGGCTACTTTTCATCAATATCGACCTCTCCAGCTATCGGTTACACGAGCTTTCCATAGTTTCTATCCCATACGTTGCCGTTGAATGTAAGAAAATTGAAAAAAATGTAAAAAAACAGACAAAATGTATCAAATATGCAGCTTAATTCGAACGATAAATGCGGTAAATGGTGATAGAGAAACGATCGATGCGGTTTAGTTTAGTATGAAATGAATTCGGGATAGAAGAAATAAACTATATATCGGGGAAAACTATTATTCGAGGAACGATAGATAGAGGTTTCACTGTATTTTCACTGTTTAATTAATGAAGGTCTGTGCACGTCTCTACCTTACATTTAGGGTTATTTGAATGAAATAATTCGAAGTTTTGTTAGTTTACCTGTACATGGTGGAGACGGGATGGTTGCCGACGTCGTAGCTGACCCGGATCCTCCCGTGGAAGAGCTCCACGGCGAGGTGCTCCTGCTGCCCGAAGTACAGCAGCACGCCGTCCGGCTGGGAGCTGCTGAAGACCAGCGTCACGTTGCCCTCCGGCCGCGTGCGCAGCGGCTCCAGCTCCACGTACGAGTTGTTGTAGGCCAGCGTGAGGGACGTCAGGTACTCGCACAGCTTGCCTGGAGGCCATATCAACACATTGGTCAAATCGTTAATTGTGGGCGTCTGTGTACCGGCCAACGTAGAGTCGGAATCGGATCAAGCTGACTAATTGAACTAAACACTAATCCAAAGGTGGCCAACCCGCGGCTTGCGGGTGTTTACTTGCGGCCCGCGAAGCACACTTTTTTTTATTTTTAAAACCCTTATCCGCACCCCAATGGTGCATAGGGTACTGCATCATATAAACTCAGTGTTATCTTGATCATTAACACATGAAGGAAAGGTGATCAGCCCTCCGCTTCAGGTACCAGTCCAGGGTAATATTGAATAAATATAAGAGTGAAAAAAACACTTATATTTATTTGACCCCCCCTGGGAATCGAACCCGGGACCTCGAGAACGGTAGCCGAGCGTGCTGACCATTACACTACGGAGGCGGACAAGTTTAGTCCTTTAGTCTACACAAAACCACCAAAAGAACATTCCATCGCGCGTAGTTTGTATCATATCCCATATATGGGAGTATTTCACTATCCTTGCAATTTCAAGACCCATAATGGCGTCAAGTAGTACGTTGGAATGAAGAAGAGAAGAGTAACAGAAGAACTAATAAGTTTTTAAGACAGATGGACTACAAACTTTTTAAAATACAAATGCCTGATATCCAATGATTCTGTTTCTATGTTGAAAAAGTATAACATTGTGGCAACCCACAACAATCTGTGGCAACTCGACAATCGAATGAACGAGCATAACCGAACACCGAACTCGCAGCGAGCGGGAACCAACCCGTCACATTTCGTCACCGCCCGTCCTCCGATCGACACGCCTTTTAACTGTTCTCACGTTAGAATCACGCGATTATTCTTAAATATTTCTTGATTGTAATTTGATAGAACTGAATAAATTTGTGTTAAAAGTAATCCGCTTTCATCTTGCTTCCCTTCTGTTAAATTAAATTGGTGTTCAACTAGAAACCATAACATTAAACGGCATTACGAGGCTAAACATGCCAAATAAGTTTGAAAAGTACCTAATAAATGTGTTTATAATATATAAACTCCCAATTGGAGACAATCCAGGTTTGTGAACAAGTATTTGAATACACTCAAAACGTTGTTTATTTATTTTAAACTTCATGTGCAGGAAAGAAATAAGCACATTGGCGGGCTTACTTCTAAAAAGCAACATCTTCCAATGAACCAACAGACTAGTGATATTGGTCAAAACGTTTGATACCACATATAATAATAATAATAATAATAAATTTGGAAAACATATATAGCGCCATTTTCGTAAAAAAATACCTCAAGGGCGCTTCACTGTGAATGAATTGGGGAAAGTATTATGGTGGAAATGATTTAGCAAACAAATGTGTTTTTAGTCTTTTTCTAAAGATCATCTCACTCTCACTATTTCTAACCATTGGTGGAAGAGCATTCCACGCCGTCGGTCCTGCAACAGCAAAGGCACGCTCGCCAAATTTAGTGCGTTGGTTGCGAGCTGGTAAGATAACTTTGCCCATTGTAGATGTTGTAGCCGATCGAAGCGTGATATAGCTGCTTGCAATCAGAGGGTAGATAGTACTTAGGTAGAGGTATAGGTAGAGGGAGGAGGTTTGATGGGCAGTTAGGATCCTGATGATAGATAGTAATGTCTCAGACGTTTCTTGAAAGTTATTAGAGAAGGTGCGTTTGTGTACGCAGAGAGGTAATTCATTCCATAGTCTGGCCGCTTGGACAGAGAAGGAATTACCGAAGAATGATGTGTTTTGGCGAGGAATGGAAAGTGTTCTTTCATTACCTGAGTAGCCGGGCGCGCACTTGCACAGGTACTCGCTGGGCGGCGCGCTGGCGTCGAGCTGGGGCGTGTGGCACACGCCGTGCACGCACTCGTGGTGGGCGCACGGCGACGCGGCCGGGTACAGCGCCGGCCCGAGCTCGCAGTAGCGGCCCGCGTGGTCCGCGGGGCACACGCACGCGTACTCGTTCACGCCGTCCACGCACGTGCCGCCGTTCTGCGTGACGACAAAAGAACGCAGTGAGAAAAGGAATCAATAAGGCAAAAAAATTTACATAGCAGGGTCGAACTGGGGGATTGAAATGCCCCATATATGAATTTTAACCTTTTTTAACATTTTCATAAATGAACGGCATTTTACCCAAAGGAGTATCGGACGGTATTGAACATCAAAGTCCGTCTGTCAGTTGGTATGATATAACTTATATACCAATGACATCTGTGGATATTTGTATGTAATTTTGTCATAAAACTGAAACCTTACGAGTTTGTATTTATTTTATGTATTAATTGTTAAATTCAACAGATTTTTTCATATTATTTTTTGACATCTCATCAAAGATGAAGAAGAATATGGAAGTCTGGGCATTTACGGGGCTGACGACCGTCATAGGCTGGTTTAAGTGATCACTTTACACACGCGTAACATTCACCAATTCTACCCATTATTGACAACCACACTACTCAAATTCTTGGATGTTCTATATATATGAACCAATTTAGAAACCTTGTTCTTGAACAACTAGAACTTCACTAGAGACATCTATTGGTGAGATGTAAAGAAGATTTTTTCAGTCTACTGATTTGTATTTTATTGTTAAAAAACACATAAAAATTGACCTTGTGACAATTGTTTCCCCTAGTTATGGCATTTTCAAACAAATGTGAAGATTAAATGGACTGCCGGTCCTTATATGGCTATACAATTCGAGGTACTTAGGTAATAGTTTTAACATTTGCAGTAATAATTTAACATGGAACTGGCAAAGGAAGGATGAAAGCAGAGTGAACGCTGTTGAAATGCGCTCCCTCAGACGAATGTGTGGAAAATCATTGTATGACAGAATTAAAAACGACGATATAAGAAAGGAATGTAAGGCTGAACGAGGAATAATTGAAAAGATTAGGAAGAGTTCTTTGCGGTGGTATGGACATGTGGAGCGAATGGATAGCGAGAGAATGACTAAGAAAATATATGTGGCGAATGTGAGAGGGAAAACAGAACGTGGACGACCGAAAAAGACTTGGCACGATCAGATCAATCAGAACCTAAAATCTGGCGGTGTCAAAAGTCTGCGGAGGGCATGTATGACTAGATGTATGGATGTGAAGGAGGCGAGGAGTGTATGTCAGGACAGAAGAGTGTGGCGTTCCATCCTCTCTGCCTACCCCTGCGGAGAAACGGCGTGATGGTAGTAGTAGTAATAATTTACAGGAGACAACAATAGTAAATGGGGGATGTAGGTAAATACACTTATATTTATTTTCAGTTGAGAGGTCAGTAAAAAATGTGGTTATATACATCTTTCATGGCATACTGTACCTGGCACATGTGTGTGGCGCAGTCGTCTATGTTGAGAGAGCAGTTCTGGCCCGTGTAGCCGGGCAGGCAGTCGCACGTGTAGTGCGTGGAGTGGTCCACGCACGTCCCCCGGCTGCCGCAAGGGCTCTCCCCACTCGGGCAGAAGACTATCTTCGCGGAACACTTCTCGCCTGGAACAGTACATGAACCGTTGGATGAATGTGACCAGAATGGGTGTCATTGCTGTATAAATATCTCTTGAAATATAAGGACATCTTTAACTCTATCCACACGGCTCGCATAACCGTATGTGTTTTTACAAAACATTCCCCACACGTGGCTGACATAACCGTTTGTGTTTTCACTTAGGTCCAAGTTTCGAACCTCAGTTCAACTTGGAGGGATTTTTTCATGGTGTGGAACTTTGGATTGGAAATACGTCAATCCTCGGCCTTATGACATCTGTTGAAATATCTGACTAATAATTTGTAACATCACAAGGATAAATAAAAGAACAGATCCCTGATTTTTCTTGCGGTCGGTAATTAGTCCGCGCCATATCATGCCCTATATCTGTCTCACTCTCGACGCTACGCATCGCCAGTGGGTAAGAGTGACACACGATGCGTGCTTTGATTTATTTATGTTACGATCTTGTTTGTTTATATTACGATATATTTCCAGAACAATGTGACACAAGTGTATTATAGAGTACCAAAAAGGCACAATGAATCCCATTGAACGTTTTTGTTTAGGAAAATAAATTGTTTCTTAACTAAATACATGATAAAAGTAATCATTTTAAAAACGGCTAAATACTGCCGCGTATGGGCGTCTCTCAGGAACAAAGTTGACGCGGTTAAAAGGTTAAGCATGAATGTCTTCTCTCAACACAAATGATATCGTTGAATAAAATGACATCTTTAACCCTTTCCACTCTGACCATTTTTTCTCATAATTGATCAGCTACTCTAATAAAAAAAATGCGACGTTTTTCTACCATTAAAATAAATATTTAGGTTCCCTAATTTTTGGACACCCTGTCTGGCAATTCGTAGGACCATGTTAATTATGATTAACTGTTATTTTTGACATCTCATCAAAGATGAAGAAGAATATGGAAGTCTGGGCATTTACGGGGCTGACGACCGTCATAGGCTGGTTTAAGTGATCACTTTACACACGTGTAATATTCACCAATTCTACCCATTATTGACAACCACACTACTCAAATTCTTGGAAGTTCTGTATATATGAACCAATTTAGAAACCCTGTTCTTGAATCACTAGAACTTCACTAGAGACATCTATTGGTGAGATGTAAAGAAGCTTTTTACTAAAGCAGAAACTCTTATATTAGTATGTGAGATCCGAATCCTGGATTATAATCACACACATGAGAAACGCCAGAAAATACCATTTTCATTTTTATTATTTAAGCTTATAATTTAGCATGTTAATTAAGATTAACTGTATTTATCTGAAATATTTGTTGGTAGAATATACTCGGGTGATAGAGAAATCAGTGATTAAAGTTATACCTGCTGTGGGCCAGACATTGTGTCCCGCGGAGCTGCCTACTAGAATCATACGGGCCGGAATGTCTGGCCTACAGAGTGGTAAGAGTTAAAGGACTTCTTAAAATATAACAATGTCATCTTTAACCTTTTAACCGCGTTCACTTTGTTCCTGAGAGACGCCCGTGCGCGGCGGTATTTCGCCGTTTTTTAAATGATTACTTTTATCATGTATTTAGCTAAGAAACGATTTATTTTCCTAAACAAAAACATTCAATGGGATTCATTGTGCCTTTTTGGTACTCTATAATACACGTGTGTCACATTATTCTCTAAATATATCGTAATATAAACAAATAAGATCGTAACATAAATAAATCAAAGCACGCATCGTGTGTCACTCTTACCCACTGGCGATGCGTAGCGTCGAGAGTGAGACAGATATAGGGCATGATTACGGCGCGGACTAATTACCGACCGCAAGAAAAATCAGGGATCTGTTCTTTTATTTATCCTTGTGATGTTACAAATTATTAGTCAGATATTTCAACAGATGTCATAAGGCCAAGGATTGACGTATTATTTTATCCAAAGTTCCACACCATGAAAAAATCCCTCCAAGTTGAACTGAGGTTCGAAACTTGGAGCAAAGTAAAAACACAAACGGTTATGTCAGCCGCGTGTGGGGAATGTTTTGTTAAAACACATACGGTTATGCGAGCCGCGTGGATAGAGTTTTAAACATCAATGAAATATTAACCCTTACTGGTCCAATGTGGAATCTCATTCGACATGGATTTTTCTTCTTAGGTCCCATGTCGGATGTTATTCCACATTTTTTTCATCATTAGTATTATTTATTTAAATTCCAAGCTTACATTTTTGTCACTCGTATCTATTACAACAGTATGTGGAGCAGAGAACAAAGGATTAATTTTCCAATTGGAATGAAACTATCTACCTAGTTTTACATTTTTTATTTTGGGGCACCGGAAAGGGTAAAAAGGACATTTTCAAGTATTATGACATCCCTTAAGGACATCTTGAAACGTAATGACATCTACAAACATAAATAATAATAATAATAAACCCTTATCCGCACCCCAATGGTGCATAGGGCACTGTGTCTTATAAACGCAGTGTTATCACGATCGTTTTACACATGAAGGAAAGGTGATCAGCCCTCCGCTTCAGGTACCAGTCCATGGTAATATTGAATAAATATTACAGTGAAAAAATTACTTATATTTATTTTTACCCCCCTTGGGAATCGAACCCGGGACCTCCGGAACGGTAGCCGAGCGTGCTAACCATTATACTACGGAGACGGACTAAAATAAATGACATAAATATCTTTCTTTTAATATAATGTCCATCTCCGTAGTGTAATGGTCAGCACGCTCGGCTACCGTTCTGGAGGTCCCGGGTTCGATTCCCAGGGGGGGGTAAAATAAATATTATTGATTTTTTCACTGTACTATTTATTCGATATTACCCTGGACTGGTACCTGAAGCGGAGGGCTGATCACCTTCCCTTCATGTGTAACGATCAAGATTACACTGCGTATGTATTACGCAGTGCCTTATGCACCATTGGGGTGCAGATAAGGGTTTTATTATTAAATATAATGAGTGGTAATTACCGGTGTAGCCCGGCTGACATTGGCAGGTGTAGGAGTTGAGTTGGTCCACGCAGGTGGCGTTGTTCTCGCACGTGTTGTTGACGCAGTCGTCAATGTTGGTTTCGCAACGCATCCCCGTGAATCCGGGCACGCACTGGCAGCTGGAGAGGGAGAAGGCAAATCAACAACGCGTCATTACTGCCAACATATCGTAGTCGTACAGGAGAAAGTGACCAACTACCAAAACGTAAAATGTTCAGGAGGGCCATTTAAGTCACTTTTGCTTGGCAAGAAAATAAACACCTATGCAGTTAGTCATTTTTACCTAGTCAATATATTATACTTCCAAGTTTAAAATCCTTTGGGATGTTTTTCAGGGCAATATTAAGCTAGTAAGTTATCAAATAGTCAATGATCACGTTTTTGTAAAACAATGCACTTGGGTCACTTTCTCCTGTGTGACTACGGTATATGCCCTTTGATTTTTAATTTTGGTTTAAAAAAATATGGAGAATATCGTGAAGTGGGGACGACAACAAAGGCGATACTGGAAGGAACATTTAAACAGAAAGTCAGAAGACAGACTTCCACGTATCGCGCTCCAAGGCAACCCTGAAGGACGCAGACCCCCAGGCAGACCTCCGAAAAGATGGAAAGACAGCTGGGAGTCAGCATCCCAAGAGCGACATGCGGGGGCACAAACAGATCCATAGGATCTACAGAAGGAAGAAGAAAAAGAAGGTTTATCAATCAAAATTTATAAAACTTGTGTGCGATCCATCATGGCGTATGGAATTGAAAGTAGAATGGACACCTTAGTAACAAAAATCGCGCTTAGAGTGTCAGGAATGAAGACCCTAAGGCAAGATATATATTCTTCTTCGTCCTATGTTGAGATGTCAAAAAATAAGGAGAATGTTGGATAAGGTTAAATATTTTTTTTTAAAAAGAGAAATATTTGTCTTTTTATTATTTACAAAAATACTTCAATTTCATATTATTTCTGTGGGCCTGAGCGGCTCATGATTAGAATAGGTATCGAATTGTGGTAGAGCGGGTTTGAACCAAGAAACTATGACTCAAAAGTCTGCGACACTAACTACGGGATCACAACCTAGGTTAGGTTTACAACATAGTAGACTCTCTGTTATGTTAGGTTTGCAATATAGGAGATTTCTTGCTTTGTTCGGTAAGGCTAGGTTAGGTTAGGTTTACATCATAGGAGATTCCCTGTTTTGTTAGGATACGTTAGATTTATAACGCAGAAGATTCCCTGTTTGTTAGGTTAGGTTAGGTTTCCAATATAGGAGATTCCCTGCTTTGTTCGGTAAGGCTAGGTTAGGTTAGGTTTACATCAAAGCAGATACCCTGTTTGTTAGAATACGTTAGATTTACAACACAGAAGATTCTCTGTTTGTTAGGTTTCCAATATAGGAGATTCCCTGCTTTGTTCGGTAAGGCTAGGTTAGGTTAGGTTTACAACACAGAAGATTCCCTGTTTGTTGGGTTAGGTTAGGTTAGGTCACCTGAAGCGCCCCTCCTCCAGCAGAGTGCAGGTGGCCTGGTTGGCGCACGGCTGGCCGTAGCAGGCATCGATGGGGCGCGCGCAGGTGTCGCCGTGGTAGCCCGGGGGGCACGCGCACAGGAAGCCCCCGGCGGGGCCCGCGGAGCAGGCGCCCCCGTGCTCGCAGGGCGACGAGCGGCACGCGTCGCACTTGGTGGCCACGTCTTCCGGTACGGGGCCTAGAAGGAACGAGATAGTGAACTTTCAACAACAAAATTGGCTTTTGTTTGGTACGATTTCCGGCCTCTCGCTTATCGGATGGCCGCTGTCAGTCGGCGCTTGGCGGCATGTTGGAAAGGATGTGGGATTTTTCGGGCGAGTTACGAGCTGCGTACTACGATTTCCATACAGATATGAACTAGGGTCTTTTGGTATCCCTTTCATGATCGATTGAGTAGTATTTTGGCTTGGCGCTGTATAGCTGCCGGCCGAAGCTGCTCCATAAGTTTAAATATATTCCCCCGGATAGTTTCATCTAAAGTCCGTAATTTTTTGCATATATAGAAATATTGTGATTTGTGATAAATTGAAAAAGTTAAAAATGAAAAAAGTTCTACAGTTTAGCTGTTATTTGCGAAAAATGCATCAATAATGCAACTCAAGTTGGCTTTTTGCGTGATGTAGTCCATTTCCGAGAAATGGACCGTTTTCAAGAGAAGCGCTCTGGAAAAAAAAACACATGTTAAATGCATCCCTACGACCATGTCAATACAGTGAATACAATAGACTTATACGAAGACATGGGCTGCTCCACGTATGAGGAGCTGAAGAGGACTTCCGAAAACAGGCGAGAATGGCGAAAGAGATGTCATCTGTTGCTACATACTGTGGCAATCCACAACAATCGAATGAACGGGCGTAATCGAACACCCAAACCGAGCTCGGGCCGAACAGGAACCAGAACGGGACACTCCGCTACCGCTCGTCCAGTGATCGACACGTCCTCCAACTGCGTTTACATTAGAATCACGCGATTATTCTTAAATATTTCTTGTCTGTCATTTTTTAGAACTGAATAAATCTGTGTTAAAAGCAATCCGCTTTCATCTTGCTTCCCTTCTGTTAATTTAAGTAGGTGCTCAACTAGAACCCATAATACCAATCTGCAGGATTGAGACCAGAAAAAAATAGTAAGATTAGGGCACCTTTGCACTGGAAGGCGGAGGCCGGCGTGCTGAGCAGCAGCTTGTCCTTCATGAAGAATGGCTCCGCGCAGCGGGCGATGCCCGGCTCCACGTAGTCCACCTTCACCCAGTCGGCCAGCCACTTCAGGGAGCAGTCGCAGTACAGGGGGTTGGAGCCCAGGGCACTGGAATGGTACGAGACACAGGGCCGTTAGTTGTGGTGTAAGATGATATTATAAACATTCGTTCTAGTATACTACCTCTCTTGCAGAAGACTGTGTGTTAGAGAGATGGTCTGCTAGAAATAAGATCTGCTAGATCTAAGTCTGCTAAAGAGATTGTATGCTAGAGAGGCAGTTAGCTATGGAGACAGTCTGGTAGAGAGATAGAATGTTAGAGAGGCAGTCTGCTAGAGATATAGATAACTAGAAACACAGTCGGCAATAGAGAATACAGTCACCTAAAGAGGTAGTCTGCTAGAGAGATAGACTGCTAAAGAGATAGTGTGCTAGAAGTCGGACTACTAGAGATAGTGTATTAGAGAGATAGTTTGCTAGAAGGTAGGCTGTTAGAGAGACAGTCTGCTAGAGAGAAGACAGTCACCTAGAAAGATAATGTGCTAAAGAGGCAGTCTGCTAGAGAAGCAGTTAGCTAGGGAGATAGTCTGCTAGAGAGATAGATAACTAGAGACTTCTAGAGAGAAAACTAGTCTACTAGAGAGAAAGTGTGCTAGAGAGAAAGTTTGCTAGAAGGTAGTCTGCTAGAGAGATAGACTGCTAGAGAGACAGTCTGCTAGAAGGTAGTCTGCTAGAGGGATAGACTGCTAGAGAATCTGCAGTAGAGTCACCACAAATAAAACAATGACATTGAAGTGAGAGCAGTAATCTCCAGTAATCCCCCAGGATGTAAGTTATGCAAACAAGTGTGTAAACTCGCATGTGCGTGATGGAGTGCAGCCCCTGGAAGAGCCCCTCGGGCAGCGCGCTGAGCTGGTTGCCGTGCAGGCTGAGCACGCGCAGCGCGGGCAGGCCGGCCAGCGCGCGCGGCTGCACGCAGCGCAGGCGGTTGTAGCTCACGATGAGCGTGGCCAGCCGCGCCAGCCCGCCCAGGGCGCCGTCCGCCAGCACGGCCACCTGGTTGTTGGACAGGTCCAGGCGCGTCAGCCCCGAGAGATGAGACACCCTGGAGCGCTCCACAGACGAGATGTTGTTGTTCTCCAGATAACTGCAAACGCACAACACATTTATTTGACAAAGTCACAAGCCCAAAAGAAGTTTCTGAGGTATCTCTACATGAGAGAGTACGGCTATTATCCTCGGCTCTACCCGACCCAGTTCCTCCAGGGTATGCTTGGCTACAATAGAGACTAGAAGGAATGTGTATTTGATGAGGCATTTCTATCCATTGTTGCGCGGTATGATGGATAATCCTGAAATTATCCGGAGCATTGGTCTGTATGTTCCCGATAGTTAGCTAAGACAGCGTCGGCATAGATTGTTTCACATTCCTATACACAGGACCAACCTGCCGATGGTTATGCCTGTAGGAAGAGCTACCGCTATGTTGAACAATATCTCATTGGATATGGATATGTTCCATGTGTCTGAAGGAGTTTTTCGAGGCGGGATTCTTCTCTACACCTTTAGCAATAGTTCTTGCACATTTTCGATTTTCGTATGTATGTCAATTTATCCGCTTTAAATTTTTTAGTTTGTAATAATGTGTTTTATATGTTAATTGAAAATAAATAAATAAAATTCAATGGAATTTATTTATTTCTAAACGTCTAGTACATCTATTTGACTAGGAAAAGAACCAAAGTTGAGAATATCATGGTATTGTGCGGAGAAAAACTCATATGGCAGTGGGCAGGGCATATCGCTCACTCCTTTCAACAACGTCATATATCAAAAATCGACAATTTTCAGTTGTGCATGTTTTCGGAATGCCCGGAAAATGCACTATATCCCAGCAAAAGCGGCATATTTTGAACTTAATATTTACCCGCTACAGGGCAGAAGTGTTGTTTTTGCATTTTAAAGAAAAGGTATTGTTAAATTATTTTTTTAAATATTCTAAATATTTTTCAAATGGAGAAAAAACATTCAGGTTTTACCTAAAAAGATCTGTTGCACAGTAAAAAGTTCAATAAGTGGCTTGATATTTATTTTTCATACATTGTATTATATTTTTAAACTTTAAAAACGATCTCCTGAAAAATCTAGTTTTTCGATACATGACGTTGTTGAAAGGAGTGAGCGATATAGCGAGACAAGATGGACCCCAAGAATTGCACGATGGACACCTTGGGAGAACAAAAGAGGTGTCGGAAGACCCCGAAAGAGATGGTCCGACGATATAGTCGCTGTGGGGGGTGGAAACTGGCTGCAAGCAGCAACCGACCGGAGGAAATGGGAAGAAGGGGAAGACGCCTATATCCAGCAGTGGAGGACAGAGGGCTCATGAAGAAGAAGAAGATGATCATTTAGATAATAAATTGTAGGTTACACTAGTCCGCCTCTGTAATGTAATGGTCAGACCTCACATACTAATAAAAGAGTTTCTGCTCAATAAATAGCTTCTTTTCATCTCACCAATAGATGTCTCTAATGAAGTTCTAGTGATTCAAGAAAAACGTTTTGAACTTCCAAGAATTTGAGTAGTGTGGTTGTCAATAATGGATAGAATTGGTGAATGTTACATGTGTGTAAATAAATCGTTTAAACCAGCCTATGACGGTCGTGAGCTCTGTAAATGCCCAGACTTCCATATTCTTCTTCATCTTTGATGAGATGTCAAAAAATAATATGAAAGAACTCATATACTCACAGTTCAGTAGTTTCGGCGGGTATGTTGTCTGGGATTTGAGTCAGACCCGCTCGCGAGCACCTTACCACGGTCCCAGCACACTTGCACTGAGATGGGCAATACCCGCCAATGAGACAGCCTTCCTCCGAATCACCTTTGATATGGAAAAACACATGTTTATAATTAATAATAAAAAAATTCCTTGTGTATTGGGATAGTGTGAGGAATGTATGGACGAACGAGCATGATATGATGGACAGTTAGGGTTCCGAGGGTAGATAGTCTCCTGAAGCTGTACAGAGCAGTGCAGGAATGGCTGAAGGATGATGTGAAATGTGTGTTAGAAAGGTACCCAGACTTAAAAGTAGGAATATTACCAATTTTATTTTATTTACCGGACTTTTTTATTCGTTCATGTATAGTTTTTATTTTAAATATTTACTGACTAAAAGCTTAATTTCTTTTTTAATTTAATAAATGTACCGCTGATAAGACACCTACTCTAGGCAACTAGAAACTGCTGAAATGCGAATGCTCAGGTGCCCAGCTGGAGTGTCCCTTGGAGACTAAATGAAGAGTTCACGCATTCATGGAAGCCTGGCTGTAACAGGCGTCAATAGTAAGGTAGGGGAAAGGCAATTGGAGGTGGTATGGGCACATAGGACGCAGAGAACCTGATCATATTGTGAACCAGGCAATCGCCATAGAAAGACAGCTAGAAGAAGACCAAAGACTTCACGGATGCTGCAGAAAGGTAACATGATTCCAAGGCATGGATTGAGAGACATTGTCTATGACAGAAGGACCTACAGCCTGAGGACGAGGAGAGCTGATCCCAACAGTCTGCAAAGATGATAAGTTGTGATGAAGCAAGGAAGAAGATATATCATACTTACTTGAACATTTGTAGTCGTGCTGCGGTACATCCTTCAGCAGGGAGCCTCTCAGCTTGGCTGGTTCCCGGCAGGTGGCGCTAGCGGCTAGCTCATTGGTCCTTAGCCAGGATCCCAACCAGGCCAGGTGACAGTTGCAGCGGAACGCGTTGCCATCTAGTGCCCTAAATACGAAACAGTTCAGTTCCAAACCATTCCTGATGCTGACACACTTCTAAATTCTAGCCATATATGCTATGTAGACTCTCAGACCTACTATCCCATATATACTGCTCTAACCATTCTCTATACATTATCACACCATCTAATACACCCTTGACTTTCCCAACTATACCTGCCTCAGCTGCACATATATACCATCTGATTCCTTCACTCCTGACCCTGGCATACAGTCCTAGCTTCTAGCCATACATGCTGTGTAGACTCTCGGGCCTACTCTCCCATATATACTGCTCTAACCATTCTCTATACATGATCACACCATCTAATACACCCTTGATCTTCCCAACTATACCTGCCTTAGCTGCACATATATACCTTCTGATTCCTCCACTCCTGACCCTGGCATACAGTCCTAGCTTCTAGCCATACATGCTGTGTAGACTCTCGGGCCTACTCTCCCATATATACTGCTCTAACCATTCTCTATACATGATCACACCATCTAATACACCCTTGATCTTCCCAACTATATATCTTCCCATATATACCTTCTGATTCCTCCACTCCTGACCCTGGCATACAGTCCTAGCTTCTAGCCATACATGCTGTGTAGACTCTCGGGCCTACTCTTCCATATATACTGCTCTAACCATTCTCTCCACATGGCCATACCATCTTAGATCTACAACGTTACAAAATTATGAATAACTTACAAAGTATGGAGCGCCGTGAGGTAGTCGAAGGAGCCGGGCATTACACACGATATTTCATTTTCATTCAGAGACCTGGAAAGATAGAAAAACGTCAGCTGGTTTAAGTGATCACTTTAAACACGACGTAATATGCACTATATAATTTGAATAAAGGAATTGCCCTTTCTCTGTTACTCATTATGCAAAGTATCGCTTATTTAGGGAGAACTTTAAAAAAACACTCGTATTGCGAATTACTAGTTTTAAAAGAATAAACTGTAACTCGAGTTTACATTCAAACCCAGGTTACATTTGACGCATTGAATTTTTTTCTTATAACACCGTTTTAGTATCGGAAATATAAGTTTTTTTCAAAATATATATATGGTTTTAAAAAGAAAAGTGTTATTTAGAGGTAAGGAGTAAAAAAATATATTTATAATTTTTTTTTTTTTTAAATATTCTTCTTTTAACCCTTATCCGCACCCCAATGGTGCATAGGGCACTGCATCATATAAATGGAGTGTTATCTTGATCGTTTACACATGAAGGAAAGGTGATCAGCCCTCCGCTTCAGGTACCAGTCCGGGGTAATATTGAATAAATATTAATAAATAAATAATAAAACCCTTATCCGTACCCCAATTGTGCATAGGGCATATTAACGCAGTGTTATCTTGTTCGTTAACACACGAAGGAAAGGTGATCAGCCCTCCGCTTTAGGTAATAGTCCGGGGTAATATTGAATAAATATTAGAGTGAAAAAATAATTTTGATTTATTTTACCTCCCCCCCCCTGGGAATCGAACCCGGGACCTCCATAACGGTAGCCGAATGTACTGACCATTACACTACGGAGGCAGATACTTTCCTATATACATTCTAAAAAAGAAAAAAAATATATATATATTTTTTAAAAAATTGGGCATATACTGACGTCCGACTCTCAGTGCAACCGAATGCTTTGTGAATTATATTGTATGCGATTAAGGCCTTAACAAGAACACTTTTCAGAATATTCATTCTAAACTGTGCATAGGGCACTGCGTAGCGTCGCCGATTGACGAAAAGCATTTGAACTCACAGCACGCGCAGACTATGGAGGCCGAGGAACATCTTGTTGGTTATGGAGGTGATCAGGTTCCCGTCCAGCAGCAGCTCCTGCAGCTTGGCGGCCCCCTCGAACGCGTTCTCCTCCACGGTCCGCACGCCGGCACGGCGCAGGTCCAGCCTCGCCAGGTTGGGCAGCCGGCCCAGGAGGCCGTCGGAGCGCACGCGGCCCAAACGGTTGTCGCTCATGATCCTGAAAAGAGAATTTTAAAATTTATCAACTATATAACCAAATTATATATATCGTAGTCGTACAGGAGAAAGTGACCAACTACCAAAACGTAAAATGTTCAGGGGGGGCATTTAGGTCACTTTTGCTTGGCAAGAAAGTTAACATCAATGCAGTTAGTCATTTTTAATAAGTCAGTATATTATACTTACAAATTTAAAGTCCTTTGGGATTTTTTCAGGGCAATATTAAGCTAGTAAGATATCAAATAGTCAATGATCACGCTTTTGTAAAACAATGCACTTGGTCACTTTCTCCTGTATGACTACGATATCATCTGACTTTATCACCAGATTGGACATTTTTTCAATTATTATTTTTTTATTGGCACAGCACTCAAAATTGAGTGATACATGCCATACTAATGATTTTACTTAAACATTTTTTTAAATAATTTTACTTGAGGTCACTTAAATGTTTTTCCCATACTTTTTTTAATGTTTTATGACTGTACTATTGATATTTTGGGAGTTCATTAATAAGAGGTGTTGGACATTCAGCGGGAAGGACATTTCGCTCACTCCTTTCAACAACGTCATATATCAAAAATCGTCAATTTTCAGTTGTGCATGTTTTCAGCATTCCCAAAAAATGTACTATATCCCAGCAAAAGCGGTATAGTTTTAACTTAATATTTAACCGCTACAGGGCGGGAAGTGTTGTTTTTGCATTTTGAAGAAAAGATATAGTTTTATTATTTTTTTTAAATATACTTAATATTTTTCAAACGGAGTAAAAACATTCAGGTTTTACCAAAAAAGATCTGTTGCACAGTAAAAAGTTCAATAAGTGGCTTGATATTTATTTTAAATATGTTTCATTATATTTTTAAACTTTGAAAATGATCTCCTGAAAAATCAAGTTTTTTGATATATAACGTTGAAAGGAATGAGCGATTTAACAAACCAAATTGGATGTTGAATGACCATCGCATAAGATGATTTGCGCACTGCTGGCGCAGTAAATGTTATGACACGCGCATATACACAAAGCGCAGTAAACGTTATGACACGCGCATATACACAAAGCACCCCACGGGACGCACACACTGAGAAACGTTTGTGTATCGGTGATTTTATCCCCGATTCTTTCACAAATTATTTATTTCCGTCGCTGCAAATGAATAACTTTATATTACAATACTTTGATGTAATACATGATTATATTACGGAGGAATACTAAAATTGTGAGCCCGTATCTATTATATTTTTTCCCTTATGTATGGAAGCGAAGCATGGAGTTGGCAAAAGAAGGATGAAAGCAGACTGAATGCAGTCGAAATGCGATCCCTCAGACGAATGTGTGGCAAAACGATGTTTGATAGATGTTCGAATGATGAAATAAGGAAAGAATGTAAGGCTGAGATAAGCATTATCGATAAAATTAAGAAAGGTGTGTTGAGATGGTTTGGACATGTGGAGCGTATGAGCGAAGAAAGAACGGTTAAACAAATTTATGGAGCGAATGTAGTTGGAAAAAGAAGCAGAGGACGACCGAGGAAAACTTGGCACAATCAGGTATGTCAAATACTTGAAAGCGGCCGGGTCAGGAGTCGTAATAATCGTCGGGTATGTATGAGGAGATGCATGAATGTAGAAGAGGCAAAGAATGTTTGCAAGGACAGAGTGGTGTGGCGTTCGATTCTCTCTGCCTACCCCTGCGGGGAAGCGGCGTGATGGTTAGATAGTTAGTTAGTTAAATTTATGTACAGAAAAGAAATAAGTACATTAGCGGGCTTATTGATAAAAAGCAATATCTTCCGACCAACCAAAACAGACTAGGGATATTGGTCAAAACGTTTGATACCATATATAGCTGTTTGCAATCAGAGGGCAGATAGTACTTGAACATTTAAAAAAACATAAATTACATATTGATGATAATAAGGAGGGCAAAGGAAGAAGGGAGTTTAGGGAAGGAGGTAGAGGGAGGAGGTTTGATGGGCAGTTAGGGTACTAATGATAGATAGTAATGTCTCAGACGTTTCTTGAAAGTTATTAGAGAAAGTGCGTTTGTTTACGCGGATAGGTAATTCATTCCATAGTCTGGCCGCTTGGACAGAGAAGGAATTACTGCAGAATGGTGTGTTAATATCTGTAAGTGGTATTTAGTTACAGGTGAGTTGTGTGAATGGGGACATCTCTCGGGATCTCCAGAAGCCCTAGGGCTCCGCAGTTCAGCTGGCTTCCTCGGCAGGAGCAGGGGGAGGGGCAAGGCGTCTCCACGGGACACCCATCACCCAGCATCGACTCCTCACCTCCTGTAAGACGTAACATTAACGTTATTATATGAGAGAAGATGGATGTCTGAGCAGCCCAGAGCCTATGACAGAGTGTGTCTTTCTAGAAACGTCAAACATTTTGACTGTGTGTCTCTATAGACACGTCAAAAATTTTCACTCTGTGTCTCTCCAGAAACGTCAAACATTTTGATTGGGTCTCTCTAGAAACGTCAAACATTTTGATTGGGTCTCTCTAGAAACATCAAACATTTTGACTGATCTCTCCAGAAACGTCAAACATTTTGATTGGGTCTCTCTAGAAACGTCAAACATTTTGACTGATCTCTCCAGAAACGTCAAACATTTTGATTGGGTCTCTCTAGAAACGTCAAACATTTTGATTGGGTCTCTCTAGAAACGTCAACTATTTTGATTGGGTCTCTCTAGAAACGTCAAACATTTTGATTGGGTCTCTCTAGAAACGTCAAACATTTTGACTGATCTCTCGAGAAACGTCAAACATTTTGATTGGGTCTCTAGAAATGTCAAACATTATGACTGTGTGTCTCTATAAACATCAAACATTTTGACTGTGTGTCTCCAGAAACGTCAAACATTTTTATGAGATTGTTACCTTTGCATTTGATCATGTCGTCCCGAAGAGCTTCCAGGCGCCGCCGGTGCACTCTCTTGGGGGAGTCGCAGCGGGCGTTGGAGGTCTCTATGGGGTGCTGGTGCAGGTAGTCGGCTATCCAGCGCATCCCGCAGTCGCAGATGAAGGGATTCCTCGCCAGGTGCCTGGAAACCAGACATGATCAGTTCAGAGTCTGTATGTGCCAGACTATAATGGACCTGGCATTGCAGACGCACGGAACAGAATACCCTGGCGGTGGACATTGTCCAATCTGGCTGAGATTGTGTGCCAAATTTGTGGCAGGCACTGTTTAAAATCTGGCTTAGATTGTGTGCCAAACATACTTTGAGCACTGTACAATCTGGCTTAGATTGTGTGCCAAACATACTTTGGGCACTGTCCAATCTGACATAGATTGTGTGCCAAACATACTTTGGGCACTGTCCAATCTGGCTTAGATTGTGTGCCAAACATACTTTGAGCACTGTACAATCTGGCTTAGATTCTGTGCCAAACATACTTTGGGCACTGTACAATCTAGCTTAGATTGTGTGCCAAACATACTTTGGGCACTGTTCAATCTGGCTTAGATTGTGTGCCAAACATACTTTTGGCACTGTTCAATCTGGCTTAGATTGTGTGCCGAACATACTTTGGGCACTGTTCAATCTGGCTTAGATTGTGTGCCAAATTTGTGGCAGGCACTATACAAGCTAGCTTAAATTGTATGCTTATCAATCTGAGTGTGGGTAGACACTAGCCAATCTAGGTCCAATCTAGCACAAGCAGATCGTCACACGGACACTGGGCATACTTTAATCTGGCACAAACTGAGTGCCAAACGCGTGGAGTGCACTATGTAATCTGGCTCAGACTGTTTGCCAAAAGAGCATTGAGCATTAGCATTATCTAACCTGGCTCAGACTGAGCACCATACACACACATTAGTCACGCATTGTCCTATCTGGCACATACTGTGCGCCAAACGCGCGTTAGGCATTATCCAATCTGACACAGACTGTATGCCAAACACGCGTTAGGCATTATCCAATCTGGCACAGATTTACCATATAGATGCTAAACGCGATGCTACACGCGTATCTAACGTATAGATGCTAAATGTGCGTTAGGCACTATCCAAACTGACACAGACTGTATGCCAAACATGCGTTAGGCACTATCTGTTTCAAACTGTGCCCCAAACGCATGGCAGGCACTGTCCAAGCTGGCGCAGACTGCGTGCCGACCGCAGGTGACGATTCGATAGTCAACAAAGCAATGAACTTACAGGGTTTGAATGCTGGTCATAGAGTCAAAGGTACCATTCACCAATGTGTGGATCTTGTTATCATACAGAGAACTGAAACAGACAAATGTAAGGTTATGTGAGATAACGTAGTTTCATCAATTGATTCTTGTAACTCTGAAGGACGCAGACCGCCAGGCAGACAAAATTCCAAATTGAGCAAATACCGGATTGGTGTCATGCAGATTAATTTATACCGGAATGGTATGTGGCCGGATTGATTATAGTCCGGATTAGTTGAACACCGGATTGCACCCAAATACCGGATTTTCCCAATATCGGATTAGCCGGATTCAAGATTATTCAGTTTTTGGATACAAATATTCGTATAGACGGATTCTGGATTAGCTGTAACCGGATTGACCAAAACCGGATAGTATTCAAATATAGATTTCATCGCTTAATAATAATAAAAATAAAACGTATATATTAGAATGATTGCATGATATCAGCTTAAAGCAAGGGGATAGGATCAGGAAAGGAATTTACGGGGAGTAAATGGAAATACTCACAGAAGATTGAGATTGTGTAGATCCTTGAAGGTATCTCTTCGGATGCAAGATATTTCGTTTGAATTCAGCAAGCTGGAATGGAAAAAAAAAAATATATATATATATATATATATAAAAGTATGTAAAAAAACTGTTTATTCAATATTACCCTGGACTGGTACCTGAAGCGGAGGGCTGATCACCTTTCCTTCATGTGTAAACGATCAAGACAACACTACGTTTTTATGATGCAATGCCCTATGCACCATTGGAAAAAAGTGGTTTAAAATGACCTCAAAAGAATCGCATACATGGAATCTTCCTGAGATGCCATTTGAATGATATTTTTTTCACACAAACTGGTAGAGTCTAAACTTTAAAATGAAATAAAATTTTACAACATTTTGAGTGTGTCCAAATACTTGTTCACAAAATCTGGATTATCTCCAATTACAGGAGTTATTTTCATATTATTTTTGACATCTCATCAAAGATGAAGAAGAATATGGAAGTCTGGGCATTTACGGGGCTGACGACCGTCATAGGCTGGTTTAAGTGATCACACATGTAACATTCACCAATTCTACCCATTATTAACAACCACACTACTCAAATTCTTGGAAGTTCTATATATATGAACCAATTTAGAAACCTTGTTCATGAATCACTAGAACTTCACTAGAGACATCTATTGGTGAGATGTAAAGAAGCTTTTTATTAAGCAGAAACTCTTAATAAAAAGCTTCTTTACATCTCACCAATAGATGTCTCTAGTGATGTTCAAGTGATTCAAGAACAATGTTTCTAAATTGGTTCATATATATAGAACTTCCAAGAATTTGAGTAGGGTGGTTGTCAGTAATGGGTAGAATTGGTGAATGTTACACGTGTGTAAACCAGCCTATGACGGTCGTCAGCCCCGTAAGTACCCAGACTTCCATATTCTTCTTCATCTCTGATGAGATGTCAAAAATTAAATAAAATATTCATAAAAAATGTATCGCTCTGTGTTTTATTTGGCGTTTCTTTTGAAACCGGAAAATGAATGACCCTGTATATTAAAATTTAAAATAAAAATACTCACAGTAGTTGGAGTGAAGTAAGACCATAGAAGACGCCGGATGGTAGATCTTTGATTTTGTTTCCATAGAGAACCCTGAAAAAAAAAGAAATTAGTGATGACATGCTTTGAAATGGCAGTTCTCGTCAGAACTTCGAGACGCGGATCTGACTTGGGAGGATGCAAGGGAGCTGGCAGCCGACAGAAAAGCCTGGAGACAGTTTATGGAATACAATATGCTCCACCTAGGGAGCGAATATGGTATAATAATATTTTTAAATTAGTGTAAACTCTGCCCTGTAGCGGGTAAATATTAAGTTAAAAATATGCCGCTTTTGCTGGAATATAGTGCATTTTCTGGGCATTCCGAAAACATGCACAACTGAGAATTGACGATTTTTGATTTATGACATTGTTGAAAGTGAGTGAGTGATATATCGTAGTCGTACAGGAGAAAGTGACCAACTGACAAAACGTAAAATGTTCAGGAGGGCCATTTAAGTCACTTTTGCTTGGCAACAAAATAAACATCAATGCAGTTAGTCATTTTTAACAAGACAATATATTATACTTTCAAGTTTAAAATTGCTTTGGGATGTTTTCAGGGCAATATTAAGCTAGTATGATATCAAATAGTCAATGATCACGTTTTTGTAAAACAATGCACTTGGTCACTTTCTCCTGTGTGACTACGATATGTTATGGATGAATACTTAAAATCTTAGCCTTGTATTTAACTAACTAACTAACTAACCATCACGCCGCTTCCCCGCAGGGGTAGGCAGAGAGAATAGAGCGCCACACCACTCTGTCCTTGCAAACATTCTTCGCCTCTTCCACGTTCATGCATCTCCTCATACATACCCGCCGATTGTTACGACTCCTAACCTGACCACTTTCAAGTATTTGGCATACCTGATCGTGCCATGTTTTTCTCGGTCTCCCTCTGCTTCTTTTCCCGCTAACATTCGCCTCATAAATTTGTTTTACCGTTCTTTCCTCACTCATTCGTTCTACATGTCCAAACCATCTCAACACACCTTTCTTAATTTTATCGATAATGCTTATCTCAGCTTTGCATTCCTTCCTTATTTCACTATTCGTACATCTATCATACATCGTTTTGTCGCACATTCTTCTGAGTGATCGCATTTCGACTGCATTCAGTCTACTTTCATCCTAGCCTTGTATTTACTATATTTATAGAGATATTATGGGTATTAGAAACAATGTGTACAAGGTACATAACACCGGGAAGTGAACGTTAAACAACCATGGTGACATTACACATAAATTTTTATTTTTAATATAATTCAGAACAAGGTACTTACAGTGAGGTAAGGCTTCTCAAACCATGGAAGGCGTCAGCAGCAATTCTGGATATTTTGTTGTTGCTAAGGTCGATCCTTCTCAATCTCCTTAGGCCGGAAAATGCCTTTGGCGGCACCTCAGCCAGGGTATTCTGCTCCATGCGTCTGCAATGCACAAGGTCCATTATGGTAGACCAAAAAATCTAATTACAACTAGCTAGGCCTATCATCCTCAGGTTGTAGGTCAGCCAGGGTATTCTGCTCCATGCGTCTGCAATGCACAAGGTCCATTATGGTAGACCAAGAAATGCAATTACAACTAGCTAGGCCTATCATCCTCAGGTTGTACAGTATCTACTCAATGAATTAGGGCCACGCAGAATTTCGCACAATTTCTCAATTCAAACAGGAATAACTCAGAGAAAACCTTGAATAAAACAACATTGAATTTTATTTACACATGAACACTTTATTACGCTTAAATTATGCATATATTTTCATATAAATATAGTGAGTATTTAGTATTTCCACCTTTGGCAGAAATAACTGCCTCAATTCTTTTTGGCATACTTAAAATGCACTGTTTTATCATGTTTTTATTTCTTCGTCTTCTGACCAAATTTTTTGAATATTTTTTTTTAGATAGTCTATTGTCGGATTTGGATATGAGTATACCTTATTTTTTAACATGCTCCATACGTTTTCTATAGGATTAAGGTCCAGAGAATTTCAAAGGCAGATTTTTGATAGACAAAAATTTTATTATTGATTTAGCCCGGTGGCAAGGTGCCCCATCCTGCATGAAGGTGTATGCACCTTCTGTTGGGTCGAGTGTGGTAGAAGGGCAATAAAATTCGTTCGAGGACCTGCTTATAGGAATTTTGGTTCATTGTTCCTTCCACGAAAAACAACGGCCCAGGTAAATTGTTAATAATACATGACCATATCATTGTTGCAGGGGGGTGTTTGATAACTTTTACCACACAGGCCTCTTTGTAACGTTCCATTGGTGTTCTCCTGACGAATCGACGGCTCTCTGTCACGGCTTCTAACCGGCACTCATCACTAAAGATGACCTGAAAAATAATGAAAATTTAAGTTTAATTCAAATATATAAGTTTATTTACTAAAATGATATGTTGAAAATACAATTTAAATAAATACCTTTTTCCAATCATCTACCGAGTAATTTCGATGTAGCCTGGCCCATTTTAATCGATCCGCTTTCATTCGTGGTGTCAATTTTGGTACTTTTATAGGGCGCCTGCATTTCAGATTTACTTCGTAAAGACGTCGCCTTAGTGTTGATACCGATATATTTATACCCTCTTCTTCCAATTTTATTTTTAATGTTTTTGCTGATGCACTACGGTTTTCTAAGGCACTTTGAACGATTTTTCGATCAGTCCTCGGTGTTGTTTTTCTAATCCTACGACAGTTCTTTCGCCGATTGCTGGTCGCGGGTGACTGATTTTTTATTGATTTTGAAATTCTGTCCACTGTTTGACGAGAAACGTTTTCTTTTTTTGAAATTTCTCTATTAGATAGTATTCCTAATTTCAGTAGCACTATAACACTAGACTTTTTTTCCTCAGAAATGTCTTTACTTTTTCCCATTTTGTCCTTTTCAATAAAAACACTTGTGTTTACAAAAAAATTTTATACTTTATGAACTAAAATTAAAAATTTAGTTTTTTTCACAAGACACGATAACTATATAACCTCTCTGAACAAAACAACAACCAGAACTCAAGAAACTTCACTAATAAATGAGATAGGACTATTTTTTGAACTTTCAAATATCTGTCTACCTGTGCTAATTAGGGACCTTTCTCAGAAAAAGGGTTTGAAATTTTGTAAAGGCTTAAATAATCCAGGTATGTTTTACATATTATTGAAGGTAATATACATGATATTAGATGTCAATAGAAAACTTAAAGTATTTATGTAAAATAAATATAATAATCCAAAAGATTTCAGAGTATTCAAAAAAATAATGGGTGGCCCTAATTCATTGAGTAGATACTGTAGGTCAGCCAGGGTATTCTGCTCCATGCGTCTGCAATGCACAAGGTCCATTATGGTAGGCCAAAAAATCAAATTACAACTAGCTAGGCCTATCATCCTCAGGTTGTAGGTCAGCCAGGGTAATCTGCTCCATGCGTCTGCAATGCACAAGGTCCATTATGGTAGGCCAAAAAATCAAATTACAACTAGCTAGGCCTATCATCCTCAGGTTGTAGGTCAGCCAGGGTATTCTGCTCCATGCGTCTGCAATGCACAAGGTCCATTATGGTAGACCAAAAAATTGAATTACAACTAGCTAGGCCTATCATCCTCAGGTTGTAGGTCAGCCAGGGTAATCTGCTCCATGCGTCTGCAATGCACAAGGTCCATTATGGTAGACCAAAAAATCTAATTACAACTAGCTAAGCCTATCATCCTCAGGTTGTAGGTCAGCCAGGGTATTCTGCTCAATGCGTCTGCAATGCACAAGGTCCATTATGGTAGACCAAAAAATCAAATTGCAACTAGCTAAGCCTATCATCCTCAGGTTGTAGGTCAGCCAGGGTATTCTGCTCCATGCGTCTGCAATGCACAAGGCCTCATCTTCAGGTTGTAGGACCTATCATATACAACATCACCTAGTCCATGCCTTGGGATCATGTAATCTTTCTGCAGCATCCATGAATGCTTTGGTCTTCCTCTAGATGTCTTTCTATGGCGACTGCCTGGTTCACAATATGATCAGGTTCTCTGCGCCCTATGTGCCCATACCACCTCCAACTGCCTTTCCCCTACCTTACTATTGATGCCTGTTACAGCCAGGCTCCAACGAATGCGTGAACTCTTTATCTTGTCTCCAAGGGACACTCCAGCTGACCATCTGAGCGTTCGCATTTCAGCAGTTTCTAGTTGCCTAGAGTATATGTTGTACATCGTCCGGCATTCGGAGCTATAGAGGAGAGCGTACATACATCTTCTTCTTCTAACCCTTATCCGCACCTAATGGTGCATAGGGCACTGCATCATATTATTATTTTTTTTTTAAACCCTTATCTGCACCCCAATGGTGCATAGGGCACTGTGTCATATTAACGCAGTGTTTTCTTAATCGTTTACACATGAAGGAAAGGTGATCAGCCCTCCGCTTCAGGTACCAGTCCATGGTAGTATTGAATAAATATTACAGTGAATAAATCACTTATATTTATTTTACCCCCCTTGGGAATCGAACCCGGGACCTCCAGAACGGTAGCCGAGCGTGCTGACCATTGCACTACGGAGGCGGACTACGGCATCATATAGAAGCAGCGTAATCTTGATTGTTAAATACACGATCAGCCTTCCGCTTCAGGTACCAGTCCAGGGTCATATTAAATAAATATTATATTATTTTTTGACATCTCATCAAAGATGAAGAAGAATATGAATGTCTGGGCATTTTATCTTTGAAGAGATGTAAAAAAATTATATGAAAATAACTCCTGTAATTGGAAATAATCCAGATTTTGTGAACAAGTATTTGGACACACTCAAAATGTTGTAAATAAATATTAGACTGAATTTTCGTAAATATTAATTTTGAACCTCTTGGGAATCGAACCCGGGACCTCCACCATGGTAGCCTAGCACGCTTACCACTGCACCATGGAGGCGGACAAACATACACGCCGATTATTCCAACTCTAGACCTGACCACTTAAAATTATGGTTATTTCTATACTATGTGGTTACTTACAGTTCTGTGGTGTCGTGCGGGAGTGTTGACGGGAGTCGAGTGAGTGCCCTCTCTCTGCAGTCCACTGCACCATCCGTGCAGCGACATGTGGAGGGGCACGAGGCTTCCAGTGAGCACTCTGTCACAGCCACAGGACCTGGTGATCAGACAACCAGTTGGTGACCAGCCCACGGGAGAGAAATAGCGAGTAATAGGCGTTATATTACAAGGCAAATAGAAAGGTAAACTCGAGAGAGTGGCTCCGCTGCAGCACTGGGGCGCTGCTCAGAGCGGCTGCAGACTGACACGATGATTGCCAACCTTCAGCGTGGAGTACTCGGGCCGTTGTATGAGGGGAGAGAAATAGCGAGTAATAGGTATTATATTACAAGGCGGCGTGGAAGGTAAACGCAGCGTAGGAAGAAGGCGTATATCCTGGCTCCGCTGCAGCACTGGGGCGCTGCTCAGAGCGGCTGCAGACTGACACGATGATTGCCAACCTTCAGCGTGGAGTACTCGGGCCGTTGTATGAGGGGAGAGAAATAGCGAGTAATAGGTATTATATTACAAGGCGGCGTGGAAGGTAAACGCAGCGTAGGAAGAAGGCGTATATCCTGGCTCCGCTGCAGCACTGGGGCGCTGCTCAGAGCGGCTGCAGACTGACACGATGATTGCCAACCTTCAGCGTGGAGTACTCGGGCCGTTGTATGAGGGGAGAGAAATAGCGAGTAATAGGTATTATATTACAAGGCGGCGTGGAAGGTAAACGCAGCGTAGGAAGAAGGCGTATATCCTGGCTCCGCTGCAGCACTGGGGCGCTGCTCAGAGCGGCTGCAGACTGACACGATGATTGCCAACCTTCAGCGTGGAGTACTCGGGCCGTTGTATGAGGGGAGAGAAATAGCGAGTAATAGGTATTATATTACAAGGCGGCGTGGAAGGTAAACGCAGCGTAGGAAGAAGGCGTATATCCTGGCTCCGCTGCAGCACTGGGGCGCTGCTCAGAGCGGCTGCAGACTGACACGATGATTGCCAACCTTCAGCGTGGAGTACTCGGGCCGTTGTATGAGGGGAGAGAAATAGCGAGTAATAGGTATTATATTACAAGGCGGCGTGGAAGGTAAACGCAGCGTAGGAAGAAGGCGTATATCCTGGCTCCGCTGCAGCACTGGGGCGCTGCTCAGAGCGGCTGCAGACTGACACGATGATTGCCAACCTTCAGCGTGGAGTACTCGGGCCGTTGTATGAGGGGAGAGAAATAGCGAGTAATAGGTATTATATTACAAGGCGGCGTGGAAGGTAAACGCAGCGTAGGAAGAAGGCGTATATCCTGGCTCCGCTGCAGCACTGGGGCGCTGCTCAGAGCGGCTGCAGACTGACACGATGATTGCCAACCTTCAGCGTGGAGTACTCGGGCCGTTGTATGAGGGGAGAGAACTAGCGAGTAATAGGTATTATATTACAAGGCGGCGTGGAAGGTAAACGCAGCGTAGGAAGAAGGCGTATATCCTGGCTCGGCAACTCCGCGTATATCCTGGCTCCGCTGCGGACTGACTGGGTGTTGGCAGGTTACCTTCGCACTTGGCGGCCGGCTGGCGGTGCAGCGGGGCCCCGCGCAGGGCGGGCGGCTCCGCGCAGCGTGCGCCGGCGCCCCCGAGGCGCGCGGCGCCGCGCAGGGCCGCGGCGAGGCAGGCGGCGGCGGCCCCGGAGCAGCGCAGGGGGTTCTCGCCCAGGCGCAGGGAGCGCAGGCGCGAGGCGCCGCCCAGACCGTCCAGGCTGAGAGTCGTCAGGTTGTTGTTGTTCAGGGTGCTGGAATATTAACAGAGGGGTCAAGGCGCGCCGGATATTTATATATACATACAAAAGTCGCTAAGTCAAAGACGTCTTCATCTCTTTTGAGACTCGATCCTTTTGACAAATGACATATAAATGCACTTAAATGCCTATGTTATTATACATGTCTTTTTTGGGTCATTGTACCAGATGATGAAGGTTGACTGACATGAAAATACACTTCGTCTCTGTTGAGACATGTATGAGACGAATGACATAAAAATTATCTAATGACATAAAAATTAACTTCGTCTCTGTGAGACATGAATGAGATGAATCATCTAATGACATAAAAATTAACTTCATCTCTGTTGAGACATGTAAGAGATGAATTATCTAATGACATAAAAATTAACTTCGTCTCTGTGAGACATGTATGAGATGAATTATCTAATGACATAAAAATTAACTTCGTCTCTGTGAGACATGTGTGCGTTAATGAAGTATCGAATGGCATAAAATTTCACATCGTCTCTTTGGAGACATCATTATTATTTATAAATCGCGTACTAAAAATGAATCGAATGACATAATACACTTCGTCTCTCTCGAGACTATAATAAAATAATAATAATAATTCGCGTACTAATATATTATATATTTTTTAATTACCTAACTTCCAAGTGACTCTGAAATCTGGCTACGGCTTATGCAACACCGCTTATCATGACCCTACTCAGGCTTCAACTTTATAAGTTTCATAGCATATACCTACTCGTGAGTGGATTTACTCTTTATGTTTAAAGTTACTATAATTTCATGTAATTCATGAGTGAAATTTCTAGGCAGAAACACTCGCCATCTCGCTAGAGGCACGAGCTTATACATCGCGACTGCTCTTCCAAGATCGCGTGACTGTGATTGGCTGCCCAAATCGAATTCGGAGCGCGGAGTTCGAATTTCAAACTGGCCAATGGCGTGAGCGCGTATTCAATTACCCCCCCCCTTACCCCACCCCCCCCCCTCATAGTTCCTTTCAAGTTCAAATTCAATTTCAATGCTCGGTACTATAATTTGGTCCACGCAAAAAACTAGTACATGTAAAAATTACACAAGATCGATTTTAAACAGAGCTAAATTCATAGTTTGATGGCTTGGTGACTTTATATAGCTCGATGGGATTGAAGGTATAATGGCTATAGCTATAGTAGCTTGATGAGTATAGTTTGATCGTTTAATGCATGATGGGTTGATAGCTTGATGACAATAGTTTGATGGGTTGATAGCTTAATGACTTTAGTTCGATGGTTATGCATTAAAATGCATAATGGGTGGCTCTATAGCTCAATGGCATTGTAGCTTGATGGACATAGCTTGACGACTTTAGTTGGATGGTAAAATGTTTGAGGGGTTGATTGGTGGTTTTATAGCTCGATGGCATTGTAGCTTGATGGACATAGCTTGATGACTTTAGTTGGATGGTAAAATGTTTGAGGGGTTGATTGGTGGTTTTATAGCTCGATGGCATTGTAGCTTGATGGACATAGCTTGATGACTTTAGTTGGATGGTAAAATGTTTGAGGGGTTGATTGGTGGTTTTATAGCTCGAAGACTTTGTAGCTTGATGGCTTAATAATAACTTGGTGACTATAGTTTGATGGTTTAACGCACAATGGGTTTATAGCTTGGTGGCTCTATAGCTCGATGGCATTGGAGCTTGATGGACAAAGCTTGATGACCATAGTTTGATGCATGACAGATTGATAGCTTAGTGACTATAGTTTGATGGTTTAATGCACGATGGCTTAATAGCTTGGTGACTCTAAAGTTTGATGGTTTAATGCTTGAGGGCTTGATGGTTTTATAGCTTGATGGCATTGAAGGTATAATGGCTATAGCTATAGTAGCTTGATGAGTATAGTTTGATAGTTTAATACATGTAAGGCTGCAGTTATATCCGGATGCCTCAGAAACTCGGTGTGGAGGAACAAACACATGAGAATAGAAAGTCAAATGAAAATATACAAAACATGTGTTCGACCAATAGCCACTTATGGGATTGAGGCAAGAGCAGATACTTCCAGAACAAAATCTCGACTTGGAACCTCCGAGATGAAGACTCTCCGATCCATAACCGGAAACACATTGCGAGACCGAGTAAGGAATACCGACATCCGGAGCATGTGTAAGACGGAGGATATCGTGAGGTGGGGACGACAACGAAGGCGATACTGGAATGATCATGTAAATAGAATGTCAGAAGACAGACTTCAACGTATCGCCCTCCAAGGCAACCCTGAAGGACGCAGACCCCCAGGCAGACCTCCGAAAAGATGGAAAGACAGCTGGGAGTCTACATCCCAAGAGCTACAAGCGGAGGTACAAACAGAAGGCACGAACAGGATCTAGAAAAAGAAGAAGAAGAAGAAGGGAAGGAAACTTATATCCAGCAGCAGAGTTCAGAATGCTCATGAAGTAGAAAAATAGAAGAAGATAATATAATAAAGTACTTACAGGATTTCTAGATCCCTGAAGATTTTCAACAGCTGGTCGTCAACGCAGGTTAGCCTGTTGTTATCCAGCTGTAGGTTCCTCAATGACGTCAGACCACGGAGAGATCTCCTGTTGAGAGAACTCAGCTGGTTGTGGCTCAGATCCCTGAAGAAAAAAAATGAAAAAAATCAGCACACAACTCGAAATCCTTGTTCAAAAACCTGGAATTCTTCACTCAAGGCAGGATAGGATATTCAAAAGCCAGCATTTTTTTTAAACTCAGGAACATTTAACGCGATCGATTTTATTTTCAAATTTTTGTGGTCAGGAGTTGAAATAATCGGCGGGTACGCATGAGGTTTGTCCGCCTCCGTAGTGTAATGGTCAGCACTCACGGCTACCGTTCCGGAGGTCCCGGGTTCGATTCCCAGAGGGGGTCAAATGATAAAAAGTGATTTTCTCACTGTAATATTTATTCAATATTACCCTGGACTGGTACCTGAAGTGGAGGGCTGATCACCTTTTTTTCATGTGTTAACGATCAAGATAACACTGCGTTCATATGAAGCAGTGCCCTATGCACCATTGGGCGCGAAGGAGGGTTAGAAGAAGAAGAATGTATGAGGGGATGCATGAATGTGGAAGAGGCAAAAAAAGTTTGCAAAGACAGAGTGGTGTGACGTTATATTTTCTCTGCCTACCCCTACGGGGAAGCAGCGTGATGATTAGTTGGTGCCTAAGAATTTTTAGCCTGAAATAAGTTTTTCTACGAAATAAATATATGGCTTTGAAAAATAAGGAATTAAAAATATATATATATTATTTTCAATATACATATGTCTATTAAAACAAGTAATCAAATTCCTGTACATTATTTTTTTAAATGTGCGAGGAAAACGCGTGTGGCTTCTCCCGCAGCCGGTCACGTACTGAATTGTATATCAACTTAACTTAACACTGCATCAATTCGATGCAGTGCCCTATGCACCATTGGGTGCGAAAAAAGGTCTTTGCTAATAGTAGAACTTCAGTTGTAAATTTTTTGAAAAAGTGTATATGTGAGAACGAATTTTGTTGGTTGGAAGATATTGCTTCCTGAAATTGATAGTAGTTTTTTAAAAAAGGCTTAAAAAAGATTCTCTTATCTCACCAATAATGTCTCTAGTGAAATTAGAAATATATATATATATTTATAAGTTCCAAGAATTTGAGTAGTGTGGTTGTCAATAATGGGTAGAATTGGTGAATGTTACACGTGTGTAAAGTGATCACTTAAACCAGCCTATGACGGCTGTAAGCCCCGTAAATGCCCAGACTTCCAAATTCTTCTTCATCTATGTTGAGATGTCAAAAAATAGAAAAAGGATCAGTAGTAGTGTAAATTTAGTTATGAAAATTTTTCAAATGTGTATATATGAGATTGAATTTCGCTTGTTGGAAGATATTGCTTCCTGAAATTGTTGGTAGTTAAAGCGTTATCTTTCCACTGCAGTCTCCCTCTTCCGCAATTATTTTTACCTAGCTGCGAAAGGAAACAAAGAAGATATCCGAACAAAGAAAAATGAGATACGGCCCTTTTAAGGTCCGGAAGTTCTTAATTGGTGGAAAATCTTTAGAGTGGACCTTTTGAGGACCATTCGAGATATATTGCCAAAGCTTTTGTAAAAAAGGAAAATAAAAAAATATTCTCAACAAATTATAATATACAAAATCGTTACACGATGCGTTTAGATGAGGAACACCAAATGGTGCACAAGGCACTGCATTAAAAATATATAAAACTAAAAAGCAATTTTACATCGAAAATGCCAAGTGACACCGGCTGTCTAGAAGCACGCTGTCCGCCATAACAATGTTAAGTATTGCCTGCGTTGCTATTAGGTTATACAGATGGCGCTGCTATTGTGGTAAAAAAAAAATTTGAAAAAATTATGTTTTTACATGTCACAGGTGTAGGTATATAAAAATACGCGCGTATTCGAATGCAACGTTGTGTCGAAATTTCAAAGCAATCGGTGAAATACTTAAGAAGATTTTAGATTTAGAACAAACACATATCCAAATCAATATCTTCTTCTTGTACATGGCGCAGTACGTTCGTCATATTTGTCATTTGTGAACTAGACAGCTGCAGTATACAAACAGATTGATAAATCGCTCATTCCTTTCAACAACGTCATAAATCAAAAAACTTGATTTTTCAGGAGATCATTTTTAAAGTTTAAAAATATAATACAATGTTTTTAAAAAAAAATATCAAGTCACTTATTGAAATTTTCCTGTGCAACAGATCTTTTTAGGTAAACCTGAATGTTTTTTTCTCCATTTGAACAATATTTAGTATGTTTAAAAATATAATCAAACAATACCTTTTCTTCAAAATGCAAAAACAACACTTTCTGGCCTGTAGCGGGTAAATATGAAGTTAAAATACGCCACTTTTGCTTGGATATAGTACATTTTTTGGGCATTCCGAAAACATGCAAAACTGAAAATTGACGATTTTTGATTTATGACGTTCTTGAAAGGAGTGAGCGATATATCCAGAGGCGTGTACTATATATGTTTATATATATATATATATATATATATATATATATATATATATATATATATATATATATATATATATATATATATATATATACTATGCCTTATCCTTACCGGCGGCAGACACATGACGAATACCATCTTTTCTTTTTAACAGAAAAAATTCTCAAAGACCAAATAAATTCCATTACATTATGTAAAGTGATATCGAATAATTGAAAGTTTTGTCCGAATTCTTAGGCGTGGCCAGGTCACGAAAATAGCGAAGAATGCTTCCAAAGACAGACCGGTGTGGTGTTCTATCCTCTCCGCCCACCCCACCCCCTCGGGCGAAGAGACACGACTCTCAGCTAGTTTGCCATCATAAATTTTAAGTTGAGAAGAATTCCGGCTTTGTTTGACGCCGCGTTGAAGTTTTTTTCTGATCGATCGCACTTTTTTCTTGTTTTCTTTTATTGTGTGGCTCTTTGAGTGTTTTAAAAGGGTTTGGAAAGTTTATTCGGCCTCTCCGCACTGAGAAAGTTACAAATTCAGTTAGTGGCATCCAAACTTGGGTTAGTTTGGTCGAAAAAACTATATTAAGGGGGCGAGAAAACTTCCTTGGGGAACACCCTAGCGAGTCGCGTGTCATACCAATACATCTTCTTCATTTTCAAACCCTTATCCGCACCTTAATGGTGCATAGGGCACAGCATCATATAAACGCAGTGTTATCTTGATCGTTAACACACGAAGGAAAGGTGATCAGCCCTCCGTTTCAGGTGCCAGTCCAAGGTAATGTAGAATAAACATTAGAGTGAAAAAATCACTTGTATTTATTTGACCTCCCACCCTGGGAATCGAACCCGGGACCTCCAGAACGGTAGTCGAGGCATGCCGACCAATGCACTAAGGAGGTGACAATATAAAGTAGTATATATGATTTTTTTTTAGCATCAAACAAATAGCCAGAATAATTTAATAACATAAATCTGAATGATAATGATGATAAAAATCATATGAATATATTCAGGGTATCCCATAATCCAAGGTGTTCCTTTTAAGGGGTGTTAGGCAAGCTCATGACTCACCCAAAATGAAAATATGACCTGAAAAGTGCCTTAGTTTTCCACTTTTATGAATTTCCAGAATATCTACGCCTAAGATTAGTTTATCAGTGCCACTTCTTCAATTTTTCATATTTTCTAACTCTAATTAAGATATAATATATATATGTATATATATATATATATATATATATATATATATATATATATATATATATATATATATATATATATATATATTTTTTTTTTATATATATTTTTCAGTAAATATTTTTCAAATGGAGAAAAAACCTTCAGGTTTTACCTAAAAAGATCTGTTGCACAGTAAATATGATATATATATATATATATATATATATATATATATATATATATATATATATATATATATATATATATATATATATATCATATTTACTGTGCAACAGATCTTTTTAGGTAAAACCTGAAGGTTTTTTAAAAAGATCTGTTGCACAGTAAATATGATATATATATATATATATATATATATATATATATATATATATATATATATATATATATATATATATATATATATATATATATATATATATATATATATATATCATATTTACTGTGCAACAGATCTTTTTAGGTAAAACCTGAAGGTTTTTTCTCCATTTGAAAAATATTTACTGTATTTAAAAAAAATAACAAAACAATACCTTCTTCTTCAAAACGCAAAAACATCACTTTCTGCCTTGTAGCGGGTAAATATTAAGTTAAAAATATGCCCCTTTTGCTGGGATATAGTACATTTTCTGGGCATTCCGAAAACATGCACAACTGAAAACTGATGATTTTTTATTTATGACATTCTTAAAAGGAGTGAGCGATATATGAACCTATTTTAAAACATTAGAACTTCATCACTAGAACTTTACTAGAGATATATACAGAAATATATATATATATATATATATATATATATATATATATATATACATATATACATATATATATATATATATATATATATATATATATATATATATATATATATATATATATATATATATATATATATACCTTTTCTTCGTTTCTCTTAGCCTACACAGAGTTGGGAAGCCCTCACCATTTAATATGCCCGGTAGTTCGGCTGTAAGTGGTACAGACGTACGGTAATTCGATTAACGACGCGCAGGGAGTTCGATTCCGGGTTCGCGGACAGATTTAAGTAGAAAATATACCGGAAATACCTCACAGAGGCGGAATGTTATCTTTCAGTGCCTTCTGAATGTAAAAATACACATACAAATTCACATTTATTTCACAGACACATATATTTTTTTTACTATATGTATTACGGCTCTTTAGGCGTGGCCTGTGTTGAGCCGACATACTAACATGTTTAAACAATGTATTATGATTATATTATTTGTCCGCCTCCGTAGTGTAATGGTCAGCACGCTCGGCTACCGTTCTGGAGGTCCCGGGTTCGATTCCCAAGGGGGGTAAAATAAATATAAGTGATTTTTTCACTGTCATATTTATTCAATATCACCCTGGACTGGTACCTGAAGCGGAGGGCTGATCACCTTTCCTTCATGTGTAAACGATCAAGATAACACTGCGTTTATATGACGCAGTGCCCTATGCACCATTGGGGTGCGGATAAGGGTTTTATTATTATTATTATTATTAGTTTTTTTTTAGATTATATACAATACATACAATAAATACGATAACAATTTACAGTATAAAGGTTTTACAATAAAATAATTACTTACTGATGATGATGATGAAAGATCGGCTGTCCAAATTTAAAACACAGTAAGGGACTTTTTTTGTAGTAGGTTTTTTTTTGCATTTATGGACTAAGTAGACTCTACTTAGTCCATAAATGCAAAACAAAACCTACTACAAAAAAATGTCCCTTACTGTGTTTTAAATTTGGACAGCCGAGATGTGTTTAGAGATTATTCAAACGTAGATTTCATTAGTTAATGTTTTTTGACAGTATTTCTTCTTCTTCCAACCCTTATCCGCACCCCAATGGTGCATAGGGCACTGCATCACATAAACGCAGTGTTATCTTGATCGTTAACACACGAAGGAAAGGTGATCAGCCCTCCGCTTCAGTCTAGTCCAGGGTAGTATTGAATAAATATAACTAACTAACTAACTAACTAACCATCACGCCGCTTCCCCGCAGGGGTAGGCAGAGAGTATTCTCTAGCGCCACACCACTCTGTCCTTACAAACATTCTTTGCCTCTTCCACGTTCATGCATCTCCACATACATACCCGCCGATTGTTACGACTCCTAACCTGACTGTTTTCAAGTATTTGGCATACCTGATCGTGCTATGTTTTTCTCGGTCTTCCTCTGCTTCTTTTAATAATATAAAAATAACTCCTGTAATTGGAGATAATCCAGATTTTATAAAGAACTGTAAAAAAAAAAATAATAAATCTATTTTGAGTAAAAAAATAAATGCGAACGCAGTTTGACGCTCCCTGCTTCAAATGACAAAGGACTAAGTCTCAAGAGGTCTAAATGTGAGAAGAGGAGGGGAGTTTGAAGGGAGTGGGGTCATGTAGAGATCCTAGAAACGGAAATGAAGGTAGAAGAATGAGGGACTTCTAGCAAAACGTCGTAAGTCTAAGAGCCAGGCTCTTATCAATACTTTGAGTTGCAGCGTTCTGTATATATAATTTATATTTGAAGCACTAACTTTGTGGTTTTCCATTTTATAATTAAAATGTAACTTTGTTTTAAAATCACTATAAATATTTTATTATAACTTAGTTATAATGTCCACCGGTTTCGAAGCTAACCGCTTCTTTATCAAGTATTAATCAGTCTTGATAAAGAAGCGGCTAGCTTCGAAACCGGTAGACATTATAATTAAGTTATAATAAAATATTTATAGTGATTTTAAAACAAAGTTACATTTTAATTACATTCTGTTTATATATATATATATATATATATATATATATATATATATATATATATATATATATATATATATATATATATATATAATAAAATAAATAAAACCCTTATCCGCACCCCAATGGTGCATAGGGCACTGTGTCTTATAAACGAAGTGTTATCATGATCGTTTTACACATGAAGGAAAGGTGATCAGCCCTCTGCTTCAGGTACCAGTCCATGGTAATATTGAATAAATATTACAGTGAAAAAATCACTTATATTTATTTTACCCCCCTTGGGAATCGAACCCGGGACCTCCAGAACGGTAGCCGAGCGTGCTGACCATTACACTACGGAGGCGGACAATATGTATATATATATATATATATATATATATATATATATATATATATATATATATATATATATATACATATATACACAAATATATATGCATTATATCCTAGTAAGAATCCTAAAATATGGAAATTCATCAAAGTGGAAATATCACGAAAACTAAGGCACCTTTACTGAGGTCATATTTTCATTTTTTGGTGAGTCATGAGCTTGCCTAACACCCTTTAAAAGGAATACCTTGGATTATGGGACACCCTGTATATATTCATACGATTTTTTATTATTATCGTCATTTTCATATTATTATTTAAGTCATTATAAGCGCTATTGAGGTAGCATTTTACGAAAATGGCGCTATGCAAATTATCTAATTTTTAAAATATTATTTTCGACGTAAACTGCGGGAAAATAACATAAACGCGTGTAATAAATGTACGAAAATATCGTCTTCTAACTTTTATAGGCACCTAATGGTGCATAGGGCACTGCGTCGTATAGACGTAGTGTTATCTCGATCGTTACTTACACGAAGGCAAGGTGATCACTCTTGCGCTTCGTGGACCAGACCAGGGTAAGATTATATATATATATACACTAGAGTGTAAAATCACTAATATTTATTTATATTCGATTATATTTATATTGAACCCGGGACCTCAAGCACGGTAGCTAATCACGCAAACCATTATATTCTTCTCCGTCTTATTCTTCATTGCTGAGGGTTGTGACCCTTGTAGAAGCAATGCCTCTTCTCCAGTTATCCCTTGCCTGCGCTGCACGTAGCGATCGAACCACCTCGACTCCATCGGTCCATCGTGTGGGGATCTTCCTCTCCCTCTTTTTACCTACCCATCACAACCAGTAGCAAATATGTAAAATATTAAAAATTCTCTGTCGAGTTCTCCTCGCTAAGGAATGCCCCTGACTCGCGGTAGAGCGTAACTCAATTACAATGGCCCGATTTGACAATATCCTGCAATTAGCGCGCAGGTCCTGCGGGCGCGCGTCCCGGGGGAGACGCCGAGACGCACAATTGGGACTAATTCGACGAATCAGCGCTGCATTCCTGGACACAATGGGCCCGATGACGCCCTGGAGCCTAAACCTGGAACCGTATACAGTAATTCCCGTTTTTTACGTCCCCGGATTTAACGTTTTCCCGCCGTTTGCGTGTGATTATTTCAGTCCCGATGTGGTCTAATGTCTGCGAGAAAGGCTGTTGATAAAAAGGAACAGTTGAAGTTACAGCAGCAGCACGATTACATATATTTCAGGAGATCAAGCACTCTAAGGAGCACTGTATATCATTGTTATCGAACACATTGTGCTTGATAATGTCCAAAGAAGTCGAAACGCGTCACGTATTAACATATACATAAATAAATGTAGAATTCAATCCAACAAACCTTGTTTTATTTTTTATATACTACCCAACAATTCAATATGGAATTCTACCAACTGTCTGCAGTTGTTACAATAAACTGTATATCATAAAAAAGATACCAGCATTTTTTACATACATCATTTGAAGTACCTACCTTGATTTTCCTTCGGTGATCTTAGTGCGATAATGGGTACCGTACCTAAAATTTGCTGTTTTTTTATTTTATTTTAATTATAAGAGGTTAATTTATTTCACTTTACATAGTAGTCATACAGGAGAAAACTACCAAGTGAATTTTTTTTTACAAAAACGTGATCATTGACTATTTGATCTTACTAGCTTAATATTGCCCTGAAAAAACCCCAAAGGATTTTAAACTTGGAAGTATAATATATTGACTTGGTAAAAATGACTAACTGCATTGGTGTTTATTTTGTTGCCAAGCAAAAGTGACTTAAATGGCCCTCCTGAACATTTTACGTTTTGGTAGTTGGTCACTTTTTCCTGTACGACTACGATATTAGTCTGAAAGGGTAAACTTCCCCATGTTAGATGAGGTTATTTTGGTATTTATAGGTTAGGTTATTCTGCATAAGTTTGGGTTATTCTGGGTAAGGTTAGGTAAAATAGTTAAATTTAGTTTAATAAATAAATCTTTAAAGCTTACTGGGCTAAAATAAACCAGATTGTTTTAGGTTATTCCGGATTAGTTAAGGTTATTCTGAGTAAAGTTAGGTTAAGTTAAACAACGAATCTATTAAGCTTTGCTAGGATAAAATAACACATATGAGCGTTGAGTTTATTCTGGATTAGTTTAGGTTATTCTGGATAAGGTTAAGTTTTGTTAGATAATGAATGTATTTAGCTCTGCTGGGGTGAAATAATCCAGAGAAGGTAAGGTTATTCTGTATAAGTGAAGGTTATTATGGGAAAGGTTCGAACACGTTAAATGATGAATGTATTAAGCTCTGCTGGGGTGAAATAATTCAGATTAGTTGAGGTTATTCTGGATTAGTTAAGGTTATTTTTGGGAAAGGTTAAATAATGGATGTGTTAAGATCTGCTGGGGTGAAATAACCAATATAAGTTCAGGTTATTCAGGATAAGTTAAGGTTATTTTTGGGGAAGGTTAAATAATGTATGTATTAAGATCTTCTGGGGTAAAATAACCTAGATTAGTTGAGGTTATTTTGGATTAGTTAAGGTTATTGAAGGTTATTTAATTATTTCTCCGGACAAGCACGGTTGGAAACTGCGGACCATTTAGTAGGGTTAGGTTATTCGCCCGGGCTAGGGAGGGAGCTAGCTAGGGGCCACCGAGTAGCAAGTGTTGTTCATTACTCACAGTCGCACGAGATTTCGTAGGGACGAAAATAGCCCTTCTCCAAGGTGCCGAAGACGGTTATTATTTAGTCGCCTGGAACAGAGATGGTTTCCTTTGAAAACGTGCTTCAAATACACACATAGATATCATACTTTTCTCAGTCTTGCATCTTTTCTGAGTACGGACGTAAATGAACGTCTGTGCGAATTTTTCTCAAAGGAGTATGGACGTTAATGAACGTCCAAGTATATCTGTCAGTTGGTACGATGTATATATACATAAATATATAAATATATAAATATATATATATATATATATATATATATATATATATATATATATATATATATATATATATATATATATATATATATATATATATATATATATATATATATATATATATATATATATATATATATATATATATATATATATATATAATATGGGACAAAGGAAATTCAATTCATTTCAAACCCTTATCCGCACCCCAACGGTGCATAGGGCACTACATCATACATCTTGAACGTTAACACATGAAGGAAAGGTGATCAGATCTCCGCTTCAGGTACCAGTCCAGGGTAATATGGAATAAATATTAGAGTGAAAAAATCACTTATATTTATTTTACCCCCCTTGGGAATCGAACCCGGGACCTCCAGAACGGTAGCCGAGCGTGCTGACCATTGCACTACGGAGGCGGACAAATAAATGTATACAAATTTAAAAATAAATAAAAATAAAAATAATTTGTATTGTAATGACATCTGTGGATATTTGTATTTAACTTTGTAATAAAATAAAACCTAGAGATGGTAAGCCTTATTTTTTTTAAAAATATTTTTACATAATTTTATATAATCTTCATAATACTAGGCATTTTTTTTTTTTCACATCTCATCAAAGATGAAGAAGAATATGGAAGTCTGGGCATTTACGGGTCTGACGACCGTCATAGGCTGGTTTAAGTGATCACTTTACACACGTGTAACATTCACCAATTCTACCCATTATTGACAACCAAACTACTCAAATTCTTGGAAGTTCTATATATGTGAACCAATTTAGAAACCTTGTTCTCGAATCACTAGAACTTCACTAGAGACATCTATTGGTGATATGTAAAGAAGCTTTTTACTAAGCAGAAACTCTCATATTAGTATGTGAGGTCCGAATCCTGGATTACAATCACACACATGAGAAACGCCAGAAAATACCATTTTCATTTTTATTATTTAAGCTTAAAATTTGACCAGACAATTTATTTACAAAATTTTTTCAATTATAATTTTCTGGCAATGCTGAACGATGATCGGTATCAAAAAAGCCAAAATTCATCAAGAATAATAGTACAGTTTAAGTTATATATACGCCGTAGTTAAAACGTTAACTTTCTTTCATAGTCGACGTCTTATTTGAATTTTTTTAAGTATTTAAGTATACTTGTATCTGTATTTTCTGACACAATTTGAGAAGCAGCTAAAAAATAGCAATGTCAAAACTTCTTTCCGCACCCAACGGTGCATAGGGCACTGCATCGTATTGGCGCGGTGTTATCTTGAACGTTGCTTACATGAAAGCAAGGTGATAAATCCTGCGCTTCACGCGCCCTTCTCGTGAAACTTACTAAGGGAAGTATTAAATAAATAAATAAATAATTTTTTGTTAAACAAAAATAAGTAAAAAAATGTACTTACAGTCTTTCTAGCGACGACAGATCTTGGAAGGCGTCTTTGTCGATGGTGTGGATCTGGTTGTCGGTCAATTGTCTGAAAAGAAGAAGAAAACGAAGTTAGTCATTTCTACACTGGACCAGCTCGCTTTGTACAGCTTCAGGAGACTATCTACCCTCGGAATCCCAACTGTATATCATGTATACAACATTTTGAGTGTGTCCAAATTGTCTGGTCAAATGTTGTAAATAAATTGTCTGGTCAATAAGCTTAAATAATAAAAATGAAAATGGTATTTTCTGGCGTTTCTCATGTGTGTGATTGTAATCCAGGTTTCGGACCTCACATACTAATATAAGAGTTTCTGCTCAATAAAAAGCTTCTTTACATCTCACCAATAGATGTCTCTAGTGAATTTCTAGTGTATCAAGAATAATGTTTCAAAATTGGTTCATATATATAGAACTTCCAAGAATTTGAGTAGTGTGTTTGTCAATAATGGGTAGAATTGGCGAATGTTACACGTGTGTAAAGTGATCACTTAAACCAGCCTGTGACGGTCGTCAGCCCTGTAAATGTCCAGACTCCCATATTCTTCTTCATCTTTGATGAGACGTCAAAAAATAATATGAAATAGAACCTTTCAATATATCGGTGACATGACACATCCCTGTTTATTCCGATGTACTGTGAAATACACAAAGCTCGATTTGAATTTTCACGAAATATATATGTAATGCATACATTTTGTATTGCTGTAAAATTTTTAAATTAAGTCCCAGAAACAATACCCATTGATTTTTATTTTAATATAATTAGGTATTTTTTGAATATAAAAAACAAAGCAATACCTCGTATCTTCCCTAAAGAAAAACTTAAAAAAGAAAATACGTATAAAAATTTACAAATTAATTTTCTCAACACTTTTATGGTCCCATTGGTGCATAGGGCACTGTATCGAAGTAACTACATGAAGACAAGGTGATCTGGTCTGTTTAGATTTTTGTAATATGAAGGGATGCAGCTGATGATAAAATTAAAGGAAAAAAATACAGGAGGAAAATGTGGTATAATAGAAAAATAAAAAGGCAAAATGGCAAGGGCACTCGGGGTTGCTTACCATTGGAGGATGTAACTGCTAAATACGAAAGAAAATGGAGGAGGAAAGTAGATATAGTAGAAAAAATAAGTAGGCAAAATGGCTAGGGCACTCGAGGTTGATTTCACGTAGTCGTACTTTTGTGAATGGTTACCGACATGTATAATATATACAAAATGAATTGTAAACGATTTCTCGATTTATTAAAAATAAATATCAAGCCACTTATTGAACATTTTACTGTGCAATAGATCTTTTAAGGTAAAACCTGAAGGTTTTTTCTCCATTTGAAAAATATTTAGTATATGTAAAAAAATAATCAAACAATACCTTTTCTTCAAAATTCAAAAACAACACTTTATGCTCTGTAGCGGGTAAATATTAAGTTTAAAATATGCCTCTTTTGCTGGGATATAGTACATTTTCTGGGCATTTTGAAAACATGCACAACTGAAAATTGACGATTTTTGATTTATGACGTTCTTGAAAGGAGTGAGCGATATGTTATTAGGTGTATTGGACGTACGAGGTATCGCATAATATCGGTCAAAGCAAAAATAATTACTAGCAATGAAATTAGCACAATTTTCAAGCTGAGCTAAGTTTGTCACGAACGGTGTGTAAACGAACTCACCTCGTGAAATGGCTTCCATTACAATCTAACACTCTTTGAAGCAAAAACGCAATTTATACAAATCAGCGGTTCTCAACATATGGGTGACGTCGCCCCCTCCTGAGGACTGCTGAGGTAGCCTGGGAGGCGATCAGACATTAAAATGTGGTTTGGGAAGTCTTTTGAAAGGCTGTCGAAGAGCTTCGTATAAACTAAACTAATACGAAGATTTCAAGAGATTAATACACATTCTTAGTCGTACAGGAGAAAGTGACCAACTAACAAAACGTAAAATGTTCAGGAGGGCCATTTAAGTCACTTTTGCTTGGCAACAAAATAAACATCAATGCAGTTAGTCATTTTTACCAAGTCTATATCATACTTCCGAGTATAAAATCGTTTGGGACGTTTTCAGGGCAATATTAAGCTAGTAAGATATCAAATAGTCAATGATCACGTTTTTGTGAAAAAATGCACTTGGTCACATTCTCCTGTATGAGGACGATATATCAAGAACGTCATAAATCAAAAATCGTCAATTTTCATTCGTGCATTTTTCGGAATGCCTAGAAAATGTACTATATCCCAGCAAAAGCGGCATATTTTTAACATAATATTTACCCGCTACAGGGCAGAAAGTGTTGTTTTTGCATTTTGAAGAAAAGGTATTGCTTGCTCATTATTTTAAATATACTAAATATTTTTCAAATGGAGAAAAAACCTTCAGGTCTACCCTAAAAAGATCTGTTGCAGTTAGTCATTTTTAACAAGTCAATATATTATTTACAGCATTTGAGTGTGTCCAAATACTTGTTCACAAGTCTGGATTATCTCCAATTATAGGAGTTATTTAAAAAAAATACCTTATATTAAAATAAAACTCAATGGATATTGTTTCTGGGGCTTTATTTAAAAAATTTACAGCAATCCAAAATGTATGCATTATATTTTTGGTGAAAATTCAAATCGAGCTTTGTGTATTTCACAGTACATCGGAATAAACAGGGATGTGTGATGTCACCGATATATTGAAAGGTTCTATTTCATATTATTTTTTTACATCTCATCAAAGATGAAGAAGAATATGGAAGTCCGGGCATTTACGGGGCTGACGACCGTTTGGATATTGTTTCTGGGGCTTTATTTAAAAAATTTACAGCAATTCAAAATGTATGCATTATATTTTTGGTGAAAATTCAAATCGAGCATTGTGTATTTCACAGTACATCGGAATAAACAGGGATGTGTCATGTCACCGATATATTGAAAGGTTATATTTCATATTATTTTTTGACATCTCATCAAAGATGAAGTAGAATATGGAAGTCCGGGCATTTACAGGGCTGACGACCGTTTTTATATATTCTTCTTCATCTTTGATGAGATGTCAAAAAATAACATGAAAAACAACTCCTATAATTGGCGATAATCCAGATTTGTGAACAAGTATTTGGACACACTTAAAATGTTGTAAATAAATCAACTAGTCAAATTATAAGCTAAAATAATAAAAATGAATTATATATGAGTAGGTATATATGTGTACATATATAACACTGTGCCGCGTTGACGCTGTGTTATCTTGATCGTTACTTATATGAAGGCAAGGCGATCACTCCTGCGTTTCAGGAACCATTTTAGGGCAATATTAAATACATATAAAATAAAATAAAATAATAAAAACCCTTATCCGCACCCAATGGTGCATAGGGCACTGCGTCATATAAACGCAGTGTTATCTTGATCGTTTACACATGAAGGAAAGGTGATCAGCCTTCCGCTTCAGGTAACAGTCCAGGGTAATATTGAATAAATATTACAGTGAAAAAATCCCTTATATTTATTTTACCCCCCTTGGGAATCGAACCCGGGACCTCCAGAACGGTAGCCGAGCATGCTGACCATTACACTACGGAGGCGGACATATTAGAGTGTAAAATCACTTTTACTTATTTCCACCCCCCCCCCTGGGAATCGAACACGGGACCTCCGGCACGGTAGGTAAACATGCTTACCATTACACCACGGAGGCAGAATTTATACGTAGGTGCTCCAAATTTATAATAAGGGGCATTGGGCAAAAAAGTTTGAGAATCTCTGATCTAACCCTTAATAGGTGTGCGTGGTCAGTGTATTTCTGTTAATGACAGCCGGACAACATAACGCACGATTGGCCCCAAAGGAACGAAAAAATATTGGTTTTTTAAATGACGTCTAGAAGCTTGATTCAATTTGTCGATAAGACGACAATACTCGTATTCACGAATGCTGTTAAAATTTAACCTTGGGCAGAAATGTGGAGGTCCTCGCCAAAAAGCTACATTTCCGACATTGCACAAAGAATTCCTTTAAATGCAAATCTGTTCTGTCTACTGTATTCTATAGAAATCTTAACTACTTCACTAGAGACATCTGTTGGTGAGATGTAAAGAAGCTTTTTACTAAGCAAAAACTCTTATATTAGTATGTGAGGTCCGAATCCTGGATTATAATCACACACATGAGAAACGCCAGAATATACCATTTTCATTTTTATTATTTAAGTTTATAATTTGACCAGATAATTATTTACAACATTTTGAGTGTGTCCAAATACTTGTTCACAAAATCTGGATTATTTCCAATTACAGGAGTCATTTTCATATTCTTTAAGCTTCTTTACATTTCACCAATAGATGTCTCTAGTGAAGTTCTAGTTATTCAAGAACAAGGTTTCTAAATTGGTTCATATATAAAGAACTTCCAAGAATTTGAGTAGTGTGGTTGTCAATAATGTAGAATTGGTGAATGTTACACGTGTGTAAAGTGATCACTTAAACTAACCTATGACGGTCGTCAACCCCGTAAATGCCCAGACTTCCATATTCTTCTTCATCTTTGATTAGATGTCAAAAAATAATATGAAAATAACTCCTGTAATTGGAGATAATCCAGATTTTGTGAACAAGTATTTGAACACTCTCAAAATCTTGCATACTTGGACTGTGCAAGCGCGAGGAGCTCAAAGCTCAATGTTCTCTGGCTAGAGCGGCAGTAGCTTTTGGGCTCCCGATAAGAATGGACCTATGCTTGTTCCGTGAGCGTTGACAGATGGTTTTTTAATGTTTTCAGCAAATAAATCTAAATTATTATATATTTTTACTTCATTTATAATTAATTAAGGGGATTTACTATGAATATTCGTATTTTTCCGATTAAAAATCGTTAATTTTTTATTGTGTAGTGACTACCCAACACCGGAACGCGTTTTTTATTTTAGCACGGGAAGGGAAAGGTTAAAATCATTTATAATGGAATGTAACGTTTTGGTGAGGATCTCCACATATACATATCGCTCACTCCTTTAAAGAACGTCATAAATCAAAAATCGTCAATTTTCAGTTGTGCATGTTTTCGGAATGCCTAGAAAATGTACTATATCCCGGCAAAAGCGGCATATTTTTAACTGAATATTTACCCGCTACAGGGCGGAAAGTGTTGTTTTTACATTTTGAAGAAAAGGTATTGTTTAATTATTTTTTTAAATATACTAAATATTTTTAATGGAGAAAAAAATACAGGTTTTACTTAAAAAGATCTGTTGCACAGTAAAAAGTTGAATAAGTGGCTTGATATTTATTTCCAATACATTGTAATATATTTTCAAACTTTAAAAACGTTCTCCTGAAAAATCAAGTTTTTTGATTTATGACGTTCTTGAAAGGAGTGAGCGATATGTACATAATTGCACCAAATTTCTAAGAAAGTCCATTAGATTCTAACAGAGTACTCTAGCTAGTAATAGCTCTAATTATACCATACCATACGAGCGTAATTAAATCGAAGCGATGGAAAATTTAGTCTTGCACACTTCATATGGAGCTGCATATGTTCCTAAACTCAGTTATAGAACTAACCACAGCGCCATTTTCTATAAGAGACTGTCAAATGGCGTAGAACTACTACTACTGCTACCATCACGCCGTTTCGCCGCAGGAGTAGGCAGAGAGGATGGAACGCCACTGTCCTGACTTACACTCCTCGCCTCCTTCACATCCATACATCTAGTCATACGTGCCCTCCGATTACGCAGACTTTTGACACCGCCAGATTTTAGGTTCTGATTGATCTGATCTTGCCTTTTCGTCTTCGTCTTTCGATCAAGTCTTTTTCTTTATATATATATATATATATATATATATATATATATATATATATATATATATATATATATATATATATATATATATATATATATATATATATATATATATATATATATATATATATATATATATATATATATATATATATATATATATATATATATATATATATATATATATATATATATATATATATATATATATATATATATATATATATCGTTCTGTTTTCCCTCTCACATTCGCCACATATATTTTCTTAGTCATTCTCTCGCTATCCATTCGCTCCACATGTCCATACCGCCGTAAAGAACTCTTCCTAATCTTTTCAATTATTCCTCGTTCAGCCTTACATTCCTTTCTTATATCTTCGTTTTTAATCTGTCATTCAATGATTTCACACACATTCATCTGAGGGAGCGCATTTCAACAGCGTTCACTCTGCTTTCATCCTACCTTTGCCAGTTCCATGTTTCGCTTCCATACATTAGTGTCGATACCAGCACGCCGTTGTGAACCGCCAGCTTGGCTTCCATGGACATATTTTTATTTGGAATCACTCTGTTAAAAGCACCATTTATTCTATTATTAATATGGCGTAGAAGTACGTCAAATATAAGCTAAAACTAATGCTAGAATCTTATTCTCATTTTTAATAAGCCCTCTGTCCTGCACTGCTGGATATAGTCCTCTTCCTCTTCATTCATTTCCTCCGTTCTGCCCATTATTGACAACCTTATCCGCACCCCAATGGTGCATAGGGCACTGCGTCATATAAACGCAGAGTCAACTTGATCGTTTACACATGAAGGAAAGGTGATCAGCCCTCCGCTTCAGGTACCAGTCCAGGGTAATATTGAATAAATATCACAGTGAAAAAATCACTAATATTTATTTGACCCCCCTGGAAATCGAACCCGGGACCTCCAGAACGGTAGCCGAGCGTGCTGACCATTACACTACGGAGGCAGATTATTGACAACCACACTACTTAAATTCTCGGAAGTTCTATATACATATGGACAAATTTTGAAACATTGTTCTTGAATCACTAGAACTTCACTAGAGACATCTATTGGTGAGATGAAAAGCTCAGTAAAAGGTTGGGCGCCACTTTCAGGCGTCAAGCCACGTGTGAAATTGATCTCGCCTGACGTACGCGCCTCCTTTGAGGGATAATTAGCTCCCTCAAGAATGGCCTGCCCATACTAAGAGGAACTTAATTACATCATCTGCTAACATCACTACATCGTAGGTAAACGGTGCAACAAAAAATACATAAGGCACTGGACGCAAAAAAAGATTTGCTTATACCGTCAATAGGCTGAGAGGATGGAACACCACACACTTTCGTCTGTCCTATACGATTTCATAAACATAGTATAATGAGAGACATATCGCTCACTCCTTTCAACAACGTCATTTATCAAAAATCGTATATTTTTAGTTTTGCATGTTTTCGCAATGCCCAGAAAATGTACTATATCCCAGCAAAAGCGGCATATTTTTAACTTAATATTTACCCGCTACAGGGCAGAAAGTGCTGTTTTTGCATTTTGAAGAAAATGTATTGTTTAATTATTATTTTTTAAATACAAAATATTTTTCAAACGGGGAAAAAAAAGCAGATTATACCTAAAAAGATCTGTTGCATAGTAAAACGTTCAATAAGTGGCTTTATATATATTTTTAATACATTTTATTATATTTTTAAACTTTAAAAACGTTCTCTTGAAAATCGAGTTTTTTTTTATGACGTTGTTGAAAGGAGTGAGCGATGTATCAAATTAATACAATTTTGCGGCTATTTGGATGATGAATATCTCAGTAAAGGAAAGAGATATAGCAGAATCTATGATTGTATATGATAGAGGCCAGTTTTAAAGTTACTTACAGTTTGTTTATTGATATAAATTCTTATTGATTATGGAACTTTGAATTAAATATGAAGCTAAAATATACGTCCTTCAGCAATCAAGCGATGCAGGCGAATCTCGGTCTCCGCGCTTCGGTGTGCCGCTTTTGTTGAATCCGCTCGGGAATCTCCGTGGCGAATTCGTATTTCAGTGTGGTCAACTTGATGGCGTGGCCAGACGCCTACAATGCTTTGAGCCGTGTTACGCCAAACAGCCGCAACATGAGTTACGGCCAGTTGCCTTTACACGTTAGTACTGTATATCGCTTTAAAGAGAAGGAAGCCCTAACGGTGTAATATTTTCGATATTTATTTTCCAGTCACTTCTGAACATCCCCTCCATTTCTGGCTTGAAGGTACTTCAATTAATCATAAGGCCTTCGCCCGTTCATCCTTTAATAAAACATTAGCGCTTTCCGAAATTTGCGTTAACTTACCCCCGAGGCTTACTAGAGGGTGGAATTGGACCAATATAACATTTATATATATATATATATATATATATATATATATATATATATATATATATATATATATATATATATATATATATATATATATATATATATATATATATATATATATATATATATATTTATATATATAAATATATATATAAATATATATATATATATATATATATATATATATATATATATATATATATATATATATATATATATATATATATATATATATATATATATAAAAGGTAGTACATATAATACATATCGCTCACTCTTTTCAAGAACGTCATAAATCAAAAAACTTAATTTTTCAGGAGAACGCTTTTAAAGTTTAAAAATATAATACAATGTATAAAAAACAAATATCAAGCCACTTATTGAAATTTTTACCGTGCAACACGTGTTTTAGGTAAAACCTGAAGGTTTTTTCTCCATTTGAAAAATATTTAATATATTTAAAAAAATAATTAAACAATACCCTTTCTTCAAAATGCAAAAACAACATTTTCAGCCCTGTAGCGGGTAAATATTAAGTTGAAAATATGCCTCTTTTGCTGGGAATACACGATCAACACGATCAAGATAACACTGTGTTTGTATAATGCAGTGCCCTATGCACCATTGGAGTGCGGATAAGGATTTGAAATATATATATGGATATATATATATATATATATATATATATATATATATATATATATATATATATATATATATATATATATATATATATATATAAACATCTATGTAGCGATGCCTAATACATATGGCCAGGGATGTATATCGTTGAAGGAATAAATAAATAAAATGTATACTCACAAAGTTTTCAAATTGGACAAGCCACGGAAATCTCCCTCCAGAATTGCAGTGATGTTGTTCCCTTGCAAGTCTCTGGAAGAAAAAAGAAACAAAAAATCAGTATTTATTTAAAAGAATAATAGATACTCGCATGTGAATGGAATCCAAGAACATTGCATCTATACAACATTGAAAAATTAATGCAATATGGATGTTAAATGATGGGCAGAATGGTGAGCGTTATACAAGTGTATAAAGTGATCACTGGAGCCAGCCAATCGTAGGTCTTCAGCCCTATTATTGATTTTATGTGTTTTTTTAAAATAACATACAACTTAGTAGACTAAAGAAATCAGTGTTTATTTTAACGATTAATACAAAAACATACATACGCCATAAATTATAAGCTTAAAAAATAAAAATGAAAATGATGTATCCTGGCGTTTCTCATGTCGCTCACTCCTTTCAACAATGTCATATATCAAAAATCGTCAATTTTCAGCTGTGCGTGTTTTCGGAATGCCCAAAAAATGTACTATATCCCAGCAAAAGCGGCATATTTTTAACTTAATATTTACCCGCTACAGGGCAGAGAGTGTTGTTTTTGCATTTTGAAGAAAACGTATTGTTTAATTATTTTTTTAATATTCTAAATATTTTTCAAATGAAGTAAAAACATTCAGGTTTTACCTTAAAAGGTCTGTTGCACAGTAAAAAGTTCAATAAGTGGCTTGATATTTATTTTAAATACATTTTATTATATTCTTAAACCAAGCGATCTCCTGAAAAATCAAGTTTTTGATGTATGACGTTGTTGAAAGGAGTGAGCGATGTATGTGATTATAATCCAGGATTCGGACCTCACATAATAATAAAAGAGTTTCTGCTCAATAAAAAGCTTCTTTTCATCTCACCAATAGATGTCTCTAGTAAAGCTCTGCTATTCAAGAACAAGTCATAAAATTGGTCCATATATATATAATATAGAACTTCCAAGAATTTGAGTAGTGTGATTGTCAATAATGGGTAGAATTGGTGAACGTTACACGTGTGTAAAGTGATCACTTAAACGAGCAAATGACGGTCGTCAGCCGCGTAAATGCCCAGACTTCCATGTTGTTCTTCATCTTTGATGAGATGTCAAAAAATAATATGAATAAAATACAAGTATAGCCATATTATCAAGTAGGTATTTCACGTCTAACACACTGTATTTGGATCATTATCTCCCAGCTACACACACAAATTCGACAACGCCCTATGGCGTAGTGTAAACAAACAGCATCCCGCGACTCCGGGTTCTAATCCCTGCACTGGCTCATTCGTCACGTCCTTCGAATCCCCACTCCATCCCGCCAAACCTCATCCCACCCAATCCACTATGGCCAAACGTTTTGAATATCTACCCTAATACAAGGTGTAGAAAAACACTTTAGGTCCTTGTATTTTTTTTATCATAGGTGTCTTTACTTGCAGACTTTTATATCCTGTTTTATTATTATTTTAAATTATTGATATATATATCGCTCACTCCTTTTAACAACGTCATATATATCAAAAAACTTGATTTTTCAGGAGATCGTTTTAATCAAATGTATTAAAAATAAATATCAAGCCACTTATTGAACTTTTTACTGTGCAACAGATCTTTTTAGGTAAAACCTGAAGGTTTTTTCTCCATTTGAAAAATATTTAGTATATTTAAAACAATTATGAAACAATACCTTTTCTTCAAAATGCAAAAACAACACTTTCTGCCCTGTAGCGGGTAAATATTAAGTTAAAAATATGCAGCTTTTGCTGGGATGTAGTACATTTTCTGGGCATTCCGAAAACATGCATAACTGAAAATTGACGATTTTTGATATATGACGTTGTTGAAAGGAGTGAGCAATATATTAAATGTTAAAATCAAACACTTAATATTCGTTTGAAAATGCCAAGACAAGGCGAAACTATTGTCACTAAATTTATTTTTGTGTTTTTTCTCAAATAAATACATTTATGTAGACTATAAAATCAGTGTTTGCTGCGTATTGCGTAAACCGTCGAAAGTACGCGGCTAGGGCGTACTTTTAAACCACGAACACATTAGGCGAGTATTTTATATAAACATATATACGACAAAAAAAATCACGCATATTTAAAGTACGTGCTAAACGAGTTTCGCGTAATTCGACGAAAATACGCGGCTGGCGCGTTCTTTTATAGTAAGAACGCGCTAGGCGAGTATTATGTTTTAACATATAAAACATAATAAATTGTGTAATTTTATTGAAAATACACGCCAGGCGCGTATTGCTTAAGACATTGAAAATAAACGGCTGGCGCTTTCCTTAATACTAAGAACGCGCCAGGCTCATTTTGCTTAAGACATTGAAAATAAACAGTTGGCGCGTTCTTTTAAAATAAGAACGCGCTAGGCGCGTATTATGTTAAAAAATATATAACAGATTAAATTGTGAAATTTTATTCAAAGTGTGCGCCAGGCGCGTATTTTTAAGATATTGAAAATACGCGGCTGGCGCGTACTCACCAAGCAACGCGTCAAAACGTCGAACGGCCACCCCGAGGCAGACTACATTGAACTAAAGTCGGTTGGAGTTGAAAGCAAAGTTTGCGCGGCCCACACAGCCGAGATGTCACCTGGATTGACTCGGGAGAGAAGTCGGCTAATTTGACAATAGCTCAGCGAATAGCTCTTCCCCCCCTCCCCCCCTCCCCCCCCCCCGCTGTGAGAGAGGAGAGAAGAACGGAGAGGAATGAGAAAATAAAGAAATAGAAGAAGAAATTAACTGAAAATTGGGTCCGAAACTTTGCTGAGTACATTCGGCTGACGTACAGTACACCTCCATAAAAAACAGACCATTTTTTATTATTTTTAATTTCAATTTTGCTTGGTATATTCCACTACTTTTTTAAATCCATTGTTTTCAAACATCGCATGTGATCTTAGTGATTGTCTCAGCGCACATTTAAAATAAAATAAAAACTAACTAACTAACTAACCATCACGGGTAGGCAGAGAGAGAATAGAGCGCCACACCACTCTGTCCTTGCAAACATTCTTCGCCTCTTCCACGTTCATGCATCTCCTCATAAATACCCGCCGGTTGATACGACACCTAACCTGACCACTTTCAAGTATTTGGCATACCTGATCGTGCCATGTTTTTCTCGGTCTTCCTCTGCTTCTTTTCCCACTAACATTCGCCTCATAAATTTGTTTTTAGAATGTGCGACAAAACGATGTATGATAGATGTGCGAATAGTGAAATAAGGAAGGAATGCAAAGCTGAGACAAGCATTATCGATAAAATTAAGAAAGGTGTGTTGAGATGGTTTGGACATGTGGAACGAATGAGTGACGAAAGAACGGTAAAACAAATAAAATATGTACATCGGAATTTGTTTTATAAAGAATACAGATATATTGTAAAAACATTTTATTAATTTATTTTTTTACTCCTTACCTTTCGAAAACTCTCTTCTTTTCAAAACCATAAAGGTATTTATTTCGAACATTTATTTTTGCACAACATTTTGAGTGTGTCCAAATACTTGTTCACAAAATCTGGATTATCTCCAATTACGGGAGTTATTTTCATATTATTTTTTGATATCTCATCAAAGATGAAGAAGAATATGGAAGTCTGGGCATTTACGGGGCTTACGACCGTCATAGGCTGGTTTAAGTGATCACTTTACACACGTGCAACATTCACCAATTCTACCCATTATTGACAACCACACTACTCAAATTCTTGGAAGTTCTATATATATGAACCAATTTAGAAACCTTGTTCATGAATCACTAGAACTTCACTAGAGACATCTATTGGTGAGATGTAAATTATAAGCTTAATAATAATAATAAAAATGGTATTTTCTGGCGTTTCTCATGTGTGTGATTATAATCCAGGATTCGGATCTCACATACTAATATAAGAGTTTCTGCTTAATAAAAAGCTTCTTTACATCTCACCAATAGATGTCTCTAGTGAAGTTCTAGTGATTCATAAACAAGGTTTCTAAATTGGTTCATATATATAGAACTTCCAAGAATTTGAGTAGTGTGGTTGTCAATAATGGGTAGAATTGGTGAATGTTGCACGTGTGTAAAGTGATCACTTAAACCAGCCTATGACGGTCGTAAGCCCCGTAAATGCCCAGACTTCCATATTCTTCTTCATCTTTGATGAGATATCAAAAAAATTATTTTTTCAATACAAAAACGGTGTTTCAAGTAAGAGAATCAATTAGTTCAATTGTCACCCGAGTTTAAAGAAAATAAACTAGAGATTTATCGAATCTATTGTGACACGTGTTTGACAATCGAATATGGGTAGATATTACCACAAACTACTACTACTACCATCACGCCGTTTCGCCGCAGGGGTAGGCAGAGAGGATGAAACGCCACACTCTTCATACATCTAGTCATACATGCCCTCCGATACGCAGACTTTTGACACCGCCAGATTTTAGGTTCTGATTGATCTGATCGTGCCGAGTCTTTTTCGGCCGTCCTCGTTCTGTTTTCCCGCTCACATTCGCCACATATTTTCTTAGTCATTCTCTCGGTATCCATTCGCTCCACATGTCCATACCATATATATAAACATCGATCACTTAAGCCAGTCAAGCTAGCCCTTGGATGATTAGACTTCCATTTTAATTCAAATAAATACTACAAGTTTCAACAAAGTCTATTCATATATTTTGTTGCATTTTTAAATACTTTTTGGTCCCAACACGATGGCCATCCACTGCAAGACGCAAAGCAACGTCGAAGTACCGGAATTCCCAACTTTCTCTCTGTTATCACCGTGGGAATGGCAAGCTGGCGACCCCCCTCGCCCGGCGGGGTCCCTCAAGGGTGGGCTCTGGGCCTCAGGCCTGCAAACAGCAGCGCGAGGGTGCGGGACAAGGGGGAACAACCGGAAACTGTGCGGCTGTCCGTTTTAAGGGTAATTAAAAATTCAAATCCACTCCTAGAATTGTACAAAACACTCCAGCGCGCTTGAGGAATGAACCTTAAATGAAATAATGCAACTATAAAGAGATATTTCTAAAACTAACTTACTTTTAGTTTTACTTAACACCTGTAGATAAAAACATCTGCATTATTATATTTTCAACAAAATATCTGGAAAACTAAGGCACTTTTCTTCTTCTTCTTCTCCTTCTAACCCTTATCAGCACCCCAATGGTGCAAAGGGCGCTGAATCTTATAGAAGCAGTGCTATCTTGATGGTCAAATACACGAAGGAAAGGTGATCAGCCTTTCCGCTTCAGGAACCAGTCCAGGGTCATATTAAATAAATATTAGACTGAAAAATCAGTAATATTTATTTTGACCCTCTTAGGAATCGAACCCTAGACTTCCTGCATGGTAGCCTAGCGCGCTAACCACTACACTATGAAGGTGGCACTTTTACTGAGGTCATATTTTCATTTTTTGGCGAGTCACAAGCTGGCCTAACATTATTTGAAAGGAATACGTAGGATTATGGGACACTTAGCATAAATTGTCTCCAACAAAAAACATATACACAAGGGTGGTTTTCAGGGAGGAAAATCCATCCCTTTTTCGAGACACATCTGGCTCCAAATGCTTAAAATCGCTGCGAAATTCGGTCATAGCAATGAGGGAAAAAACATATTTAAAAAAAGGTCCAACCAATCCAGAAAGTATTGGAAAAGGAATCAGCGATCGCCACTTCAAAAAATATCATTTAGAAAAATAATTTGTCCGCCTCCGTAGTGTATTAATTTGTAATGTAACTTGTTTTAAAGGAAGAGGCGAAGAATGTTTGCAGAGACAGATGTCGCTCACTCCTTTCAAGAACGTCATAAATCAAAATTCGTCAATTTTCAGTTGTGCATGTTTTCGGAATGCCCAGAAAATGTACTTTATCCCAGCAAAAGCGGCATATTTTTAACTAAATATTTACCCGCTACAGGACAGAAAGTGTTGTTTTTACATTTCAAAGAAAGGGTATTGTTAAATTATTTTTTTAAATATACTTAATATTTTTCAAATAGAGAAAAAACCTTCAGGTTTTACTTAAAAAGATCTGTTGCACAGTAAAAAGTTCAATAAGTGGCTTGATATTTATTTTAAATACATTTTGTTATATTTTTAAACATTCAAACCGATCTCTTAAAAAATCAAGTTTTTTTTTTATTTATGACGTTGTTGAAAGGAGTGAGCGTTCTTTTCTCTCTGCCCACCCCTGCGGGGAAGCGGCGTGATGGTTAGTACGATGGTTAGTTATGTGACTTTTTTTTTAGCTTGCCCCACGAATCAAAGAAGAGATAGTTCGATTCCATTCTGTGCAAAACTAAGTATAGTATGTTTAAGCCACTGGTTGCCAAACGTTTTGGCGACGGTACCTTTTTAAATAACCGAACATTTTACGGAACCGTAACTAATATTATATTTACAACATTTTGAGTGTGTCCAAATACTTGTTCACAAATCTGGATTATCTCCAATTATAGGAGTAATTTTCTCATATTATTTTTTGACATCTCCTAAAATAATATGAAAAATAACTATGTATTTGGACACACATTCAAAATGTTGTTGATAAATTATCTGGTTAAATTTTAAGCAAAATAAAATGAGAATGATATTTTCTTCCGTTTCTCATGTATGTGATTATAATCCAGGATTCGGACCACACATACTAATATAAGAGTTTCTGCTCGTATAAAAAAAAGCTTTGTCATCTCATCAAGAGATGTTTCTAATGAAATTCTAGTGTTTCAAGTAAAATGTTTCGAAATGGAACCATATATATAGAAGTTCCAAGAATTTGAGTAGTGTGGTTGTCAATCATGGGTAGAATTGGTGATTGATTCACGTGTACACACGTTTACAAAGTGATCGCATGACCAAGCCTAAGACGGTCGTATGTCCTCAAAATCCCCAGACTTCCATATTCTTGAAACAAATATATATATATATATATATATATATATATATATATATATATATATATATATATATATATATATATATATATATATATATATATATATATAATATATATATATATATATATATATATATATATATATATATGTATATATATATATATATATATATATATATATATATATATATATATATATATATATATATATACACATATATATATATATATATATATACTTTTAGTTTTTTTTTTAACTGAACGGAATTAATTTATACTTTAATAATAAGTCTATCATATTTTATAATTCAGTAATATTATTTAATTAACTTACTTATATAAGAAGCAATATATTTTATATACAACGCCATTATATATATATATATATATATATTTTTTAAATATGCTGCTTTTTGCGGAGGTGCCTTCCCATATACTTCCGAAGCACACAGTTTGCGAACCACCGATTTGGGGCTTCGCTAACCCTGGACGTCGTAAAACCCAAAGGGGTTCGCTAAGACACAAACTGCCGTTTAAAATAAACCGATATTTAACAAATTGATGTATAATAAATGTCCGATATGGATTAGGACGGTATTTTTTTACGTTTTTCCAATTTTTATTTACATTTCGGGTATAATGTATGGAAATCCATTAGCGAATGTACAGGGTGGCGCAAAATTAATTACCCTTTGGGAAAATGATTTGTTTTTTGCAGATGGCGTCGTAAGTCGATCATATTTAACATTTCGCTCACTCGTCATATATCAAAAATCGACAATTTTCAGATGTGCATGTTTTCGGAATGCCCAGAAAACGTACTATATCCCAGCAAAAGCGGCATATTTTTTACTTGATATTTACTCGCTACAGTGTTGTTTTTGCATTTAGAAGAAAAGGTATTGTTTAATTATTTTTTTAAATGTTCTAAATATTTTTAAAATGGAGAAAAAACCTTCAGATTTTACCTTAAAAGATCTGTTGCACAGTAAAAAGTTCAATAAGTGGCTTGATATTTATTTTTAATACATTGTATTATATTTTTAAACTTTAAAAACGATGTCTTGAAAAATCAAGTTTTTTTTATATATGACGTTGTTGAAAGGAGTGAGCGATTTGTGAACTAGACAGCTGCAGTAGACAAACAAGTTCAGGGTGGCGCATAATTAATCATCCAATAATAATAATTTTGATTGATGTAAATATATATTTGGACCTTTACATTTTTTTCTGTTGAGCAGAAAAGAATATATATTCTTTTCTGCTCAACAGAAAAATGGCATATGCGTCAAGTAGCTGCCGTCACTGTTGATACACATTTGTGCCCGTTTTATGTATAATAAAATAATAAAACCCTTATCCGCACCCCAATGATGCATAGGGCACTGCGCCATATAAACGCAGTGTTATCTTGATCGTTTACACATGAAGGAAAGGTGATCAGCCCTCCGCTTCAGGTACCAGTCCAGGGTAATATTGAATAAATATGACAGTGAAAAAATCACTTATATTTATTTTACCCCCCTTGGGAATCGAACCCGGGACCTCCAGAACGGTAGCCGAGCGTGCTGACCATTACACTACGGAGGCGGACCGTTTTATGTATACCGTTTGTATACTGCAGCTGTCTAGTTCACATAGGTCGAATATGATCGCCGTGCGACGTCATTTGCCAAAATTATAACATCTTCCGATAGGGTGATATATTTTGCGCCACCCTTTACATAAATACATATATTACAGGATAAGCATTATCGTACAAAATAAATTTGTTCATTTTCGTAAATCGCCTCTAAACGACCAATTTTCCTCTTCTTTTAGCCCTTATTCACGCTCGATGGTGCACAAGGCACTGGATAGTATTGATGCAGTGTTTTCATGGTCGTTAATTGCGTGAAAATGAATCAATCAAGCCCTTATAGACATGACTTAATTACATCATATTTTAACATCTCAACAAAGACGACGAAGAATATGGAGGTCTGGGCATTAACGGCACTTACGACCGTCATAGGCTGGTTTAAGTGATCACTTTACACACGTCTAGCAGTCACCAATTCTACCCATTATTGACAGCAACAATAAATAATTTATTGAAACTTCTTTGTGGAAATAATATTTAATTTAAAAAACACCTCAAGGGCGCTTACAATTTAATACGGCGCAGCTGTCAAGAAGCACGCAGTCTGCCAGGAACAATGTTTGAATTACCTATACTAATATATATATATATATATATATATATATATATATATATATATATATATATATATATATATATATATATATATATATATATATACACATATATATATCTATATATATATATATATATATATATATATATATATATATATATATATATATATATATATATATATATATATATATATATATATATATATATATATATATATATATATATATATATATATATATATATATATATATATATATATATATATATATATATATATATATATATATATATATATATATATATATATATATATATATATATATATATATCTACATCTATATCTATATATACTAAACAGATGGCGCTGCCATTGCGGTATCGAATGGGGGGGGGAAATTATTTTTTAACATCTAATCAAAGATGAAGAAGAATATGGAAGTCTGGGCATTTACGGGGCTGACAACTGTCATAGGCTGGTTTAAGTGATCACTTTACACACGTGTAACATTCACCAATTCTACCCATTATTGACAACCACACTACTCAAATTCTTGGAAGTTCTATAAATATGAAACAATTTAGAAACCTTGTTCTTGAATCACTAGAACTTCACTAGAGACATCTATTGGTGAGATGTAAATATATTCCAGACTTCCATATTCTTCTTAATCTTTGATGAGATGTCAAAAAATAAAATGAAAATAACTCCTGTAATTGGAGATAATCCAGATTTTGTGAACAAGTATTTGGACACACTCAAAATTTTGGGGGGAAAATTAGTAGTGTGGTTTTCAATCATGGGTAGAATGGCGAACGCAACACGTGTATAAGGTGATCTCTTAAACCAGACTATGGCGGGTCATAATATCTGTGAATTTCCAGACTGTCATATTTTTCTTCGTCTATGTTCAGACGTCAGAACATAAGAATGTAACTGTTAAAACAAATAGGACGTAAAAAATAGCGTTGGAAATTGCTGGGCGGTCCGCGCAGGTCCGAGAAGAGAGAAATTCATTTCGAAGCTATCATTATTACTTCGAAATGTTCACTGGTCAATCAGTATAAGTCCACAAACGACCTGTGTCCAGAGAAAACAAGTTTCAACATCCTACCCACGATTGACAACCACACTACTCAAATTTTCGGAACTTTTACATATCGCCCGCTCCTTTCAACAACGTCATATATCAAAAATCGTCAATTCGTCCCGTAAATGGCCAGACTTCCATATTCTTCTTCATCTAGAAGAATATAGAAAAAAATATGCCCATTAGATGCAAATTTAAAAAAAAAATTATAAAAGAAAAGAAAAATACCATTAATCAAATAAAACAATACACCTCGAGTGTAAGTCCCTCTCCAAGCACAAGAGCTCAGTTTTTTGGAGAGGCACAGCGCAACTAAAATTATAAGTTTGCCATATCGCTCACTCCTTTCGACAACGTTATATATCAAAAATCGTCAATTTTCAGTTGTGTGGTTTCAATTTTCGGAATGCCCAGAAAATGTACTATATCCCAGCAAAAGCGGCATATTTTTAACTTACTATTTACTCGCTACAGGGCAGAATATGTTTTTGCATTTTGAAGAAAATGTATTGTTTAATAGTATTTTTAAATATACTAAATATTTTCAAATGGAGAAAAAACCTTCAGGTTTTACCTAAAAAAGATCTGTTGCACACTAAAAAGTTTAATAAGTGGCTTGATATTAATTTGATAAGTGGCTTTATTTTTAATACAATGTATTATATTTTTAAACTTTAAAAACGTTCTCCTGAAAAATCAAGTTTTTTTTATTTATGACGTTCTTGAAAGGAGTGAGCGATATGTGAAATTTTGTAACAGGAATGTAACAAACACGTATGTATGTATGTAACTGTTCTGTAAAATTCCCAAATATTTTTTTATCATTTTTTTTTTTATTAACATAAATTGTATATAAATTATTAAAAGAACAATTTTAAACATATTTTTTTTTAAATGCAGAGACCCACCAAGCCACCTTGTGTGTCTTGTCGGTGGAGTTCTTTTTACATACATTTTGTATTGTTTTTAACCATTTTTACCTAATATACACACAAAAAATGAAGAATGTAAACTGTTTTACAATTTTCTTAAAATTAACTGTTGATCATTTCCCCATTCCTTTATTTCGCCTGATAAAATAAAATAACAGAAAAACAAAAACATACCAGACGAATTTCCCATTCCTGACCACATTCAAACGTCTTATTATATATATATTTTTTGACTTATGGCGATTGACCCCTGAACCAGCTGGGAGTCACGTCCGTCCGCAACGTTCTTACATCCTCTCTACCATAATTTAAACTTGCGAAACCGGTAATCCAAGTATGGCCGAGCCAGTAAGAGTGAATGAAAGAAAATGCAGAATCACAACATGACTCGAATTGAATACGTGAATATACCTTGAGTCGCCTTTAGGACATAATAAAATACATGTGGAGCCGATAAATACAAATATATTTTTTTACAACATTTTGAGTGTGCCCAAATACTTCGCTCACTCCTTTCAAGAACGTCATAAATATAAAATCCTCAATTTTCAGTTGTGCATGTTTTCGGAATGCCCAGAAAATGTACTATATCCCAGCAAAAGAGGCATATTTTTAACTTAATATTTACCCGCTACAGGGCAGAAAGTGTTGTTTTTGCATTTTGAAGAAAAGGTATTGTTTAATTATTTTTTTAAATATACTAAATATTTTTCAAATGTGCAAAAAACCTTCTAAGTTTTACCTAAAAAGATCTGTTGCACAGTTAAAAGGTCAATAAGTGGCTTGATATTTATTTTTAATACATTGTGTTATATTTTTAAACTTTAAAAACGTTCTCCTGAAAAATCAAGTTTTTTGATTTATGACGTTCTTGAAAGGAGTGAGCGAAATATGGATTATCTCCAACTATAGGAGTTATTTTTCATATTGTTTATTGACACCATGATCTCCAAAAAAAAATAACTCCTGTAATTGGAGATAATCCAGATTTGTGAACAAGTATTTGGACACACTCAAATGTTGTAAATAAATAACTGTTCAAATTATAATTAAAAAATAAAATAAAAATGAAAATGATATTTTCTGGCGTTTCTCATGTGTGTGATTATAATCCAGGATTCGGACCTCACATACTAATATAAGAGTTTCTGCTTAGTAAAAAGCTTCTTTACATCTCACCAATAGATGTCTCTAGTGAAGTTCTAGTGATTCAAGAACAAGGTTTCTAAATTGGTTCATATATATAGAACTTCCAAGAATTTGAGTAGTGTGGTTGTCAATAATGGGTAGAATTGGTGAATGTTACACGTGTGTAAAGTGATCACTTAAACCAGCCTATGACGGTCGTCAGCCCCGTAAATGCCCAGACTTCCGTATTCTTCTTCATCTTTATATATATATACATATTTATTAAACTTTTGAACAGTATGTGCGAGTTCACAACAGCCATCTTTGTTGGAAACAGGAAAGCTCGAGGTTGCACGAATATTTGTAGCAAAGGTTGCACGATTTGG
>NW_028281113.1:5000-15000 GCF_059751285.1 Brachycentrus maculatus
CTAACATCATAAAACAAAAATATTAAATTTGCATTAAAACTATTGTGTTTATTGAATATTTACATTGTCATTGATTGGTACTTCACTTGGTAAAATTAATATTAATGGTTTGTGATTTTTAAAATATGACATATATATCCATGATTCTATATTTTTTAGAAAAGATCGCAAAACACCATGATAAATATTACGTACCTCACTGTTCATATATAGCGTCTGATGATTACATCTACAACATGACATGCACGACACCATCGTTGTGTTACCATCGCTCTATTTTGCTCCATTATAATGGCGTCGAAATGTATGGCTCTCATTCTTCCTCTCTCTATGCATTATCTTTCTTCTCTCTCATGTATCGAAATGTATCTAATAAACGTGATGCGTCTTCAAATTTAAACTCTTAATTTTCATCCCATTTTCTATCTTATCATAGCTTTAGAAGTTTCATTTAAAATTTAAAAACCAAAAAAAAGTTCTTTTTTTAAAATAATAATATAATTCTGCTTTTGACGCATACGAAAGCCAAAGTTTGTTTGAGAACTTTTCAGTAATTCAGCAATGTGTATCTTTAATCATGCAGAAAACATATTTTAGTAACCAAAAACATGCATACGATTAGTATGTCGGGTTTGGGTAAAACTCAGGAAAAACTCAAGAACTCAAAAGTCGCACAGTATAAGTCATCGTTTATCTGTATACATAAACCCAGTTTATGCTTGACCAAGTAATGAGAACTATTGATATATATATATATATATATATATATATATATATATATATATATATATATATATATATATATATATATATATATATATATATATATATATATATATATATATATATATATATATATATATATATATATATATATATATGTATATTTATAAATATATATATATATACATATATATATATATATATATATTATATATATATATATATATATATATATATATATATATATATATATATATATATATATATATATATATATATATACATATACACATCATCATTTATACACAAATGTGTATAAATTCTAGATTATTCACCATGGATGATATAACAATATTATAGGTGTCTCAATTTGAGATGAAAAATCGTTAAGATGGAAGTATAAGCATCCCAGGGCTAACGACCTGGCATTCATCAAATTTGTCTTGTCGTGAAGTTCTTTTTGTATACTTTAAATAAAATACATATATTTATACCCATCCAGGTCGATTTTTTTGTTCACTTGCAGGGTTGTTGAGACATTTATCTCTGTTCAATCTTTCGTGGACTTACAATGAAAGACCGTTGAGCCCTTCATATGATGTTGTCATATTTGGAGTGAGATTTTCAAAGTTAATTAAATTTCTTTTCCATAGCAACGAGTTGGAGGAAAAATTTGCAATTAAGCAAATTTTTAGTTGAGACTTCATTTTTCGACGTCAGGTAAAACTCAACTGAAATATTTAACAGATTTTTCTATTTTAAATTTTACTCTGTGACTTTTATTTCAATTAAAATTGTTGACAACACAAGAGAAAATTGTATTTTTACAATATTTTGCATTAATAATAATAATAAAACCCTTACCGCACCCCAATGGTGTATAGGGCACTGCTTTATATAAACGCAGTGTTATCTCGATCGATTACACATGAAGGAAAGGTGATCAGCCCTCCACTCCTCAGGTACCAGTTCAGTGTAATATTGTATAAATATTAGAGTGAAAAAATCACTTATATTTATTAAACCCCCCTGGGAATCGAACCCAGGACCTCCAGAACGGTAGCCGACCGTGCTGACCATTACACTACGGAGGTGGACGAAGTTACATTAGTACGTCTAAATCTTTGTTAAAAAATCTGCGTGTGTTTATATAACACTGTGTTTATAAAATGCAGTGCCCTATGCACCATTGGGATGTGGATAAGGGTTTGAATTTGTCTGAGTGTTTGTGATGTATTTTTCGTATTCACCTTCCCTATCCTTACTATCCTACCTACGGATAATCCTCTATAGAAGAGGGGTTTGCAGGTCATTCCTTTTTTAAAAATATTCACACTCTGCCAATCCCTGCGAGTGTATTGAGGTACATGCGATTTTTTTAAAGAAAAAAACCCGCAAAGCCTCTTCTTTAAAAAATACTTCCAATTGGCCGGAATCGAACCCGCAATGCCAATTCCACAGACGGGCGTCCACCCAACTATACCACGCCGCCTGTCAATCCAGTGATATTCCAAAATAGAAAATATTTCATTATTTTTTTTATAAAATTATCCTGTTAAAATATTTAATGGGGAACTTGAATTTTTTTAATCCTCAACGGAGCCTCGAAGGTGATACGGTAATGGGTTATGGAAAAAGTTAGGTCCTTAAGGGTACATCCTTCTTACTCTGCAGGCTTGTTATACATAGTATTATGCAAACTTCTAAGATTTCAAATACAAGGTCGCCTTTCCTTCAAAATTTTATTAAATTTAATAAAAAAAATTGTGGAGGAAATAAATAAAACGCCTGTTTTTTACTTGAGTATTAAATTGTTAAAAGTTTCGAAAGCTACACATATAGATACTAGTTTATATTCAAACACCTTGATGGAAATATCTGTTGTAACAATAGAATACTCAAGTGGTAAAAAATAAGTGTATAATTCATTAAATTTATAAAAATAAACAACTTTTAACCACTTTTTTATTATTAGTACACTTTAACCAACCGGGTTCGACAAGAACCTTGTCATCATCAGGGTTTATTAAATTTTTAAATATTTAAAACAAAAAATACTCATAGTCAATAACATTCCCTTCCTAAAAACTTCCACACACTCCGTACACCATATGAAAATATGATTAAAAAATATTATTTAAAAACGTTAATTTTATTGTACATTGCGTAGCAACTCCAAATAACAACTACGAATGGAATCGCCCAAAAACAATATGAAGCCGCGCGCGCATACGTGGAGTAAGTGGAGCACACACACAAAAAGTTACTGTTATTCATAATTTAATCATTTCTTATCACAAAAAGAAAACAAAAACAATACTCATAACATAACATAAATTTAGGAAACACATATTTTTAAATTACAGCAATGTATGCATAAACATAAACTAACTAAGCATCGCGTAGTTACCCGAAGCGGTTGGTTGAGAGAATAGAACGCCTCTTTTCGAACGAACTTTGTCTTTTGCAAACAATCCTCGCCGCTCTCACATTCTCATACTGAAGAATGAGCGAAGAAAAAATCATCACTCCTTCGTTCCACATACCCAAACCATCACACCACACCTTTCTTATTTTTTAAAAAACTTAATTTCCATTCTAACATCCATCCTACATCATTTTTCATTGCATTGAAAGTGCACTCAGTCTTCTTCAATTTTTTTGCCAACTCAATGCTTTATTCACTTCCATCCATCATAGTTGGTGACCAGTTTAGGTTTCGGGATTTTTCGAAAAAAATATTTCCTAATACTTTTTTTTATTTTTTAAATAATTTAAATGAACGTCTCGTCACGGCTATGCTTAGTGAGTCGTCAAAAATATATAATATTGAAAAAAAAAATTAACAGTATTGTATAAAGTAATATTATTTTCCACCCGTTCAATAATACAAAACGTTTGCTTTGTGACAACCCTGATAATCTCGCTGTCTGCGAGTCTGCGCCATATTGAAAAACTATAACGCTTAAGGGCAACTCGAACAGGGGTGTATTAAAATATAAACTTCAACTTTTCGGTAGTGGGGTGGAAAGAAAAAGGTTGCCCGAATACCTATAACAGGTATCTCAAGCCTACCTTAGACTGCCCCGAGTTTTCATAATAAGAGGTAAAATTTTATTAATCTGGCAATATAGGGTATTTTGAATGCGTAAAAACCGCGGTATAAAGGTACTTAATTTGATAAATTATTTTGGATATTTTTACACTTTGAAAAAATACTAGGTGGAAGGGATTTGAAGGTTAACGTGCCTTTAAAAAATACTAAGAAATCCAAAAGGATTCCATAATTTATTATTTATTTTCGTATTATTTTTTGACATCTCATCAAAGATGAAAAAGAATATGGAAGTCTGGGCATTTACGGGGCTGACGACCGTGAATGCCCAGACTTCTATATTCTTCTTCATCTTTGATGAGATTTCAAAAAATAATATGAAAATAACTCCTGTAATTGGAGATAATCCAGATTTTGTGGACACACTCAAAATGTTGTTATTATTTATTTCTTTACTTTATTCCAAAACAGTTAAATGTGGAAGATTTTGAAGTTCATATGATATATATGTATATTTAATGAAATACGATGCAAAATGAAAGCATAATATAAATGGTAACGAGAAAAAATTATTTACGTAAAGTAAATATCAATGATATATATACATATAAGCATGTTTTATAAGAACATTTAAAATATTCTCAATATTTTAAGTGTGTAAACAATATATTTTCACAAATATTATATAATATGCGACGCTTGAAAATCTGATGTTAAGTTTTTGTTCCCTAATATTTTTGTAAAAAGTTATATTTTTGCTCCTAGCCTATTTTACAGCCTATGACACGTCGTTAGACCAGTGAATGCCCAGATTTTTTTTTCTCCATCTTTGTCGAGATATTTAGTAAAAATATTTAAATAATTAAGGTATCTTATATTTGAAATAATATTATACTAGGATGAGCAAGATAAAAAAATTAAATATTTTTCATTACTAGATTTTCACTAGATCTTAAAAGAAAATGAAGTCTTTTTAGATGGAAATATAAAATCTTGGTATTTATAGAGCGGGTGACCTGTAACTGGTTATTTTAAATGGTATAAATGATCATTTTATTTACGATTTAATAAACCATCATTCAACTAGTTTTAGGAATTTGACTTTTATTATTACTTTTTGATGTAAACTCTACTGAATCCCTATTTTTTTCAGCTTATATTGTATACAAATTGTATTTTTTTATTATTTTGATATTAAATGCGTGAACGCAATACCTGGCATGATATGTTTAAAAGATAAATATATTACGAATGTGAAATGACATTGAATGCAAGTATTTTAAATACATACTTGAAAGTGATACATACATTTGGAAGATGTGAAGATTGCTTGTAAAGACAGAAAGACAGAATCATATTTTACAATAGAATACTCAAGTGGTAAAAAAACAAGTATTTAATTCATAATTTCATAATTTCTTATCACAAAAATAATACAGAAATTATACTCTAACATAAATTTAGGAACTATATATTTAAAAAAAAAACAGCAATGTATTCATAATCATAAACTAACTTAGCATCGCGTAGTTACCCCGAAGCGGTTGGTAGAGAGAATAGAACGCCTCACCACTTTGTCTTTTGCAAACTATCCTCGCCGCTCTCACATTCTCAAACTGAAGAATGAGAGAAGAAAAAAGCTTCCCTCAATCGTTCCACATACCCAAACGATCACACCACACCTTTTGATATAAAACTCAACTGAATCCCTATAATTTTTAGCTTATAATGTATACAATGTGCAATATTTATTTTTTATTTTTTTATTAAATGCGTGAACGTAATATCTGGCATCATATGTTTAAAAGATAAATATATTACGAATGTGAAATGACATTGAATGCACCCCTTTAGAAAATTCATACATTTGTTAACACATTTATTTTTCTCGTGTATGAATATCAGAAAAAAACTTCCCATACACCCTTTATTTGCTAAGTATATTGCGTCGACATATTAAAACCTTAAATGAAAAATGATACCGGAAGATTTGTATGGATTTTAATAACAAGTACAGCGAAGAGATTTTTCGTCTTGTAATAACATTAATCAGGGAGGATATGGCGGAAAGGTCCCTTTTTCTGAGAAAGGGGTCCCTTTCCGCTAAAAGGATTAGTAGGGATAAATAAATCATAGACATACAAGATGTACAAAGTGAAACATACGGTAATACATCACTATATGTGAGTACATCGCTACACCGGTGTTCGTAATACAAAATAAAATGATTTAAGGAATAAATCATACATATACAAGAAAAATACAAAAAAACATACGGTAATACATCATTATCGTAATACTATATCGCTCACTCCTTTCAACAAAGTTATATATCAAAAATTGTAAATTTTCAGTTATGCATGTTTTCGGAATGATCAGAAAATGTACAATATCCCAGCAAAAGCGGCATATTTTAAACTTAATATTAACCCGCTACAGGGCAGAAAGTTATGTTTTTGCATTTAAAAGAAAAAGTATTGTTTAATTATTTTTTAAATAAACTAAATGTTTTTCAAATGGAGAAAAAACATTCAGGTTCTACCTAAAAATATCTGTTGCACACTAAAAAATTCAATATATGGCTTGATATTTATTTTTAATACATTTTATCATATTTTTAAACTTTAAAAACGATCTCCTGAAAAATCAAGTTTTTTGGTATTTGACGTATGATATGTTTGATTTCACGTCACGTGAGACTTCGTCAAAATGTTAAAATAACGCTACGGGTATTGCTTGATATTTCTTTAGCCTGATATAAATCAAGCATAGAGCTTCCACCGTTACTCTCCAAATACCTCCTTACTACAATACAAAACATCTTACATTCAATCACTGAATAAAAAATATTATTGTTTATGTGATAAGTTGTTTTCTAGGTATGGAAACATTGATAATGATATAGAAAAGAGAATAAATGCTGGGAACAGAGTTAGCGGTCCACTGAATTCTGTTAAAACGAACAAAAACCTGTAAATACTCTGACTTTCATTTTCTTCAGACCTCTTTTTCATCTATATTGAGTGTCATAATGTAAACATAACTCTTTAGTAGAGAAACCCATATTTATGAACAAGGATTTGAACACACCGAAAAAACGCTGTGGATAAAGATTGTAATAAATGAATTAATTTTTAAATCAAACAAAGATGTTTTTGATTAAAAACACGTAAAAGTTAATATTGTGACAATTGTTTCGCCTAGTTATGGCATTTTTAAACGCAGATCATGCCATAACTAGGCAAAACAGTTGTCACAATATTATTTTTTGACATCTCATCAAAAATAAAGAAGAGTACCGATGTAAGTCTGGGCATTTACGGGGCTGACGACCGTCATAGGCTGGTTTAAGTAATCACTTTACACACGTGTAACATTCACCTATGGGTTGTGGTTGTCAATAATGGATAGACCATTTTTGACAACCACACTACTCAAATTCTTGGAAGTTCTATATGTATGAACCAATTCAGAAACATTGTTATTGAATCACCAGAATTTCACTGGAGACATCTATTGGTGAGATGAAAAGAAGCTTTTTTATTGAGAAACTCTTATTTCACAATATTAACTTTTATCTGTTTTTAATAAAATACAACTTAGTTGATTCAAAAAATCTTTTCTTTGATTTAAAAATTAATTCATACATAAAAATGGAGTTCTACAAATTGAATGCCAAATCAATAAATAGAAATGATAAAGATTAAGTTAAAAGAAACTTTTTTGGCGACTTGTAAGTACCAAGTTGTAAATTTGTAAATCTGTGCCAAGTTATAGGCCTCTCCAACATTAAGCAAAGCAGAGCTTCCGCCGTCACTTTGTATACCTTACGGGCGGCTATTTGTCACTTTAAACGTAATAAAATGGCGCTTAATTACTTTCATCACTCCACCCTCGCGCCCCCCCCCGGGGGAGGAACAAGCCCCAAGTTTTCTTTCTCCGTCCCGACTTGCCTCGTTAACTCGTCCCGACTCTCCCCAGATTTGACAGTTGGCTAAGTAACTTAGCGTCACGCCTGTTGGGGCTCGCAGGTAACAATGGTTTGCTTCTTCAAGTAACGATTGTGGAGTTGAGAGTTTTTAGAGACTCGTGAGAAACCTGTTGTTATACATGAGTATAAATAAGTCCTAACAATATGAGTATTTTGTGGGTTGAGTACAGAAATTTAATAAACAACATTTTTGAGTGTGTCCAAATGTTATATTATTTTGAGAAATAAAAAGACTTTATGTTTTGATCCACTCACATTTGTGTGTTTTATTTCACAAAATATTAAATCAATATGATCCACAAAGTTAATGCTTTCAATATTCAAAACATGTCCAAATATTTTCTGGCGTTTCTCATGTGTGTGATTGTAATCCAGGATTCGGACCTCACATACTAATTAATATAAGAGTTTCTGCTAAATAAAAAGCTTCTTTACATCTCACCAATAGATATCTCTAGTGAAGTTCTAGTGATTCAAGAATAAAGTTTCTAAATTGGTTCACATATATAGAACTTCCAAGAATTTGAGTAGTGTGGTTGTCAATAAAAGGTAGAATTAATGAATGTCACGTGTGTAAAGTGATCACTTAAACCAGCCTATGACGGTCGTCAGCCCCGTAAATGAGCAGACTTCCATATTCTTCTTCATCTTTGAGGAGATGTCAAAAAAAGATTATAACAATGGTTTGCTTCTTCAAGTAACGATTGTGGAGTTTAGAGTTTTTAGAGACTCGGGAGAAACCTGTTGTTATACATGAGTATAAATAAGTCCTTACAACATGAGTTTTTTGTGCAGAAATTTAATACCGTAAGTAAGTATAAAAGGTGGGTTTTTTTGTGGGTTACAATCTTAGCGAGTGTTTTTGCCTAGAATTTTCACTATTCATGAATTACAAGAAATTATAATAACTTTAAACATAAAGAGTATATCCACTCACAAGTAGGCATAGGCTATGAAACTTATAAAGTTGAAGCCTGAGTAGGGACATGATAAACGGTGTTGCAAAAGCCGTAGCTAGATTTCAGAGTCACTTGGACGTTAGGTAATTTAAAAAAAAAGGGTTACAATCTTGTGATGTTTGGTTTTCTTTTTTCACTGTCAGTCTCCTCCAGTGTCCATCTACAACGCATGTCGGAGATGATTTGGTCAATGTAGGTTAATCTTCCGCAATTATTAAAAACAGGCCTGGGTCTCTTATGTTATGGCCTATCCATAAGGTCCGCTGTTGTGCTACTTTATTTAATAATCATCTAGCCCTTAGTATTACCTCATTGTTCCCCACATGTTCCGACTAATGATTTGATTGTGTTTATGCCTCAATATATTATAAAGTTTTAAATTATGTTAGAGTGGGTACGAACCCAAAGATCACTCGACACGAATATCTGAATCCATGAATAATGACATATATAGAAAATTATGAAATTCACAAGATTTAACACCGAGACGATACCGTTATATACATAACTCACACAAATATTTCGATTTTACACTATTTTCTGAGCTGATCATTGTTAAAAATACGTATCAAATTATGATAGAGTGGGTTTGAACCCAGAAATCTGACTCAATGTCTGCGATCTCTGAATAGCTGAAAACCGAGATAATGAGCTATTTTGAAAATGGTAAAATTTCCATTAGATTATACATTAAGAGGTTTATTACACACTCAAAGATTTTAATTCAACAGTATCGACAAAAATACGTATCAAATTATGCTAGAGTGGGTTTGAACCCAGCTCTTACTCTCCGAGTACTCGCTTTCAGAATATCTGAGAGTCGTGATAATGAGCTTTTTTAAAAATTGTAAAATTCACATAAGATTTAACACCGAATCGAATCAGTCAAATTGACCGAATTGTTTACGGCGGCTCTGTAAATAAGAAATATATTATTTCAGGAAAAATAAGGAGGGGGTTTATTTTTCAGGAAAAATAAACTGCCTTTCAGCACCGCGAAGCCCCCCTAGGCCGCCCGATCGAGTACCCCTCGCCTAAATGACGTTATAAACAAATCACGCTACATTACCCCGCAATTTTAGAGGAATTAAATTGTGCTGACTGTTCAGCGGGAATGGGGATGGCGGTGGTGATGATAGGGTAAAGCGCTCGCCCCAAAAAACAATCCTTACGATTGTAATCAGTTTCCAGTTTAACGTTAACGAGACATCCCCTGACCAAAATTATTCAAGACCTTTTCAATGTATTTGAAAATAAAAATGAAACAATTGT
>NW_028281113.1:412500-414162 GCF_059751285.1 Brachycentrus maculatus
GCTGGGATAAAGTACATTTTATAGGCATTCTGAAAACATGCACAACTGCAAATTAACAATTTTTGATGTATGACGTTGTTGTATTTGTGAGCGATATGTGTACTGTGTACAAAACAAAGTATATCATAATATCGTCAGAAATTAACTGTCAACTGAAAACTGAAACGTGTTCATTAAGCTTGGCTTTGTTCTCGTATGTCCATTCGCCTGTTCGACTTCGTTAGGCCTTGTTGACATTAGTACTAGTAGTGGTCCATGTATTACGAGTAGAAATTAGTGATATCGGTGTATAGAATAAGTGGAGCTTTTCAATTTTTTTAAAATATATATGTTTGTGTTTTTATTATTAACACAAATATTTCAATTTCATACTATTTCTGTGAGCCTAAGCGGCTCATTGTTAGAAATATGTATCAAATTGTGGTAGAGCGGGTTCGAACCGAGAATCTTTGACTTCAAAAGTCAGCGACACTAACCACGGGACCACAACCCGACACTTTGCTGATGATGATGTTGATTCTTTCAACTTTTAAAGGAGAACATGGGTTTGATAGTGTTAAAAAAAACTTCAACAATTTCATTAATCGATTTGGCAGTCACTTTGTTGCCATATGTACTGAATTCATTAAAAATTACACGATTTTTTTTCTTTTATTAATGGCCAAAGCCAATTTATACATAAAATATTACATGTTAAAAACTTTAAGACAAATATTTAGTTTTCTCTTTTTTAGTATAATACAAGATAACACTGCGTATATTTATAAATGATATAGTGCCCTATGCACCATTAAGTGCGAGTAGAAAAAAAAAGTGTTAACTTAACCTAAGTGTCCTTATAAATTACCAAACTTTCATTTACTTCTTCATCCATGTTGATATGTCAAAAATGTTTTTTTTTTTTTTTTAAAACATCTTGTGTTTTGTATCATTTAAATTATACTTTTATTTATTGTAGAGTTAAAATAATAAAATTCTGACATTAGAATAAGCATATAAGTATGAGAAAATCCCCACCGACCAAATCCGTACGAGAAAAAAATACCTCTCTGATTTCCTAACTATTTCACCCCTTTTGGCTTGGAAAACTTTGGTTCGAAAACTTGACCACCAGTGTTACAAAAAACGTAAGGGTTGATCCTATCCAAGGCTGTAATATAATACCGTGAATAGGGCTTGATTGGGTGTGCGAGACACGTTCTGCTTTGCTACCCTTCGATGCAATCTGTTGCAAGAATTAATATATCTTCGTGGTACTTGAATTAATACAACCCTCGTAGGCTTTTCACTGAAAAATACGCACATGATTTTTTAATCACTAAATTTACGTTAAACAGATCCTAATGAAACACGTAAACAGTTGAGAGAGTGGCTAAGAATAGTTGTTGGAGGGGGATGTTCCCAGATTATAAGACTATAGATGGACCAAAAGCAAGTGAGTGGAGATCACGTGTGGAAAAAAGAAATAGAGGAAGTATTAAGTAAACTGTTTTAGTTATATTCAAAATATTATGAATATTCTTGTTTTTATTAAATCAACTCTTACCACTCTGTAGGCCAGACATTTTGGCCCGTATGATTCTAGTAGGCAGCTCCGTGGGCCACAATATCTGGCCCACAGCAGGTATAACTTAAATCACTGATTTCTCCATCACCCAAGTA